>NC_057803.1:236748614-236981569 GCF_018294505.1 Triticum aestivum
TTTCTCTTTTTTTGCTTCTTTTGGTGGGGGCGCGCTAGCGCGCCCACTAGGTGTAACCCTCGAGATTCGGGCCAACTACATAGTAGTTGGGTCGAATCTTAAAACCGCTATCTTGTGCTAAATGCTATTCCTTGCAGCAACTGGATTCCTACCGGGTCGGTGTTTTCATCCGGCTCCTGGAGAAGCACCGACAGCTCAATGAGAAGCTTGCCGCCAAGGAGGAGGCGCTCCGCATCGCCACATGTATCTTTTCTTGCATGCTCTTCTTAGTGGGGGCGCGCTAGTGTGGCCTACCGCAACCGAGGTGCTATCTTGGAGAACCCGGCTGATCTGAGTCGGGTACCATTATGACCGGCTTGTTGCCGACGCCGGCCGGCTTGGGGCCGAAGTGGTGGAGGCGAAGGCGGAGGCGACAGGGGCCCGGCAGGCACTTGACGAAGCTGGCTGGCTGTAGGAGCAACGGGCGGGCAACAAGAGCCGACTTGAGGCCAAGGTGGAGTGCCTCAAGGCAGAGGCCGCCAAGGTCATGCAGGCATAGCGAGCCCTTGCCGAGGTCGCCCAGCAACGCGACAAGCTGGCCGATGACAAGGGCCAGCTCCATGTCGACGTGGAGCGCCTGAAAGCGCTGGGGACCGCGGCGAAGGAGGCCCTTCAGGCCGAAACCCGTCGCCACGAGGAGTCCGAGAAGGCGGCCGAGGCGAAGGACGCTGGGTTGAAGGCAACCCTTGCCAAGGTTGCCGACTTGGAGAAGACGCTCCAGGAGCGTGACCGCACCATTGTTAGGGAGCGGTGTGGTACGTTGCTTGAAGCGCAACACCTGGAAGAGTCCTTCTCCAATAAGTGCTTTCCTTGGGTTCTGCGGGGTTGGAATGCCGGCTTCTTTCCCTTGGTGACTTATCTGACTTGCTCTACTTTTTTTACAAGGGCCTTCCCAGAGACACGCCAGCTGGCGGAGGAGGCCGTCCGCTTTCAGTGGGACCCGCAGGGAGTTGTGGGCTCTGGGACCGACCCACGGGTTGCATGGACCTTCCCGGAGATCGTAACCGCCGCTGAAGCTCATCTGCGGGTCTTGGGTGAGTAGATGGGGCGGCGATGACGGCGGCTCTCTGCCGGGCTCCATTGCGCCGAACAGCTTCACGCGGCTGGCACGGCGGTTGGAGGCGGGCCCGGACCGGCTCCACGCGTGGCATGTTTCTGCCGCCCGTGCCAGCGCTGAGATGGCGCTTAGGTTCATGATGTCTTGGCATCTAGATCTGTTGCTGGACGGACTGATGGGCCAGCGAGTCGGCGCGGAGCACCAGCTGCAGGCGGAGGCCGGACGGATCGCCGCTCGGGCCAGCTATATTGCCGGGTTCGCCATCCATGACGAGTTCCAGCCGGAGTGGACGGACGATGGCGGAGTCATCCCTGTTGACGACTATAGCCTGCTTCTGGACGACCCGGAGGGCAGCTCCAAGGAGACGGGCGTATATGGCGACGGGGACACCGAGGAGGGAGACACCGGCACCTTGATGAACCCGGAGGCCACCAAGGGGGAGCCGGCGGCTGCGCGACCCGGCGCTGGAGATGCCTGAAGCTGAGGCCGTCCTGCCTTGTCTTAGTAGAAAATTATGTTAGGTAGCAGGTCCACCCACCCACTGGGGCTGTTGGGGTGTAACGTAATGAATTCTAGCCTTGGGCCTGTTTTAAGTTTATGTTGTATATATTTCGAGAATGTTTGTGCTTTTGCTTTTCATTGTTTGAGCCGTTTTCTTGCGACCTTCCCCTGTTGGGCCTTCCCACCGCGGGTCTGACGGCTGAGGCTCCGGTCTGTGACAAGGAGGTCGGCCTTTGAGAGGAATGTGCGATACTTTGGCTTTCGAAAACGTTGAGCGTGAGCGAAACAGCCACTGGGCCGGCTGGCGGCAATCCTGCGAAGCCGGTTGGCGAGTAGCTAGTCGTGCGGCAACTTAAAGTGGCAGGGCCGGGTTGGGCAATCCGGCGAAGCCGGTTGGCGAGTAGCCGGTCATGCTGCAACTTAAAGTGGCAGGGTCGGGTTGGGCAATCCGGCGATCCTTAACTTAGTATTCGTGACGTGCTGGTGCTTTGGCCCATTTTTCTTGCCAGCCGACAGCCGAAGCCGGGTCTGTGGCATAGGGTGAAGTGGAGGACCGTGGCGACCTCAACGCGCCAAGAATCAGTAAGGAAGGCGGCAGGTGGTGACCAAGCCGGCCAGCCCTCGAGTCCCCGGGTCGAGCGAGTCGAACCGGAGGTGGAGGTTTTCAAGAGAAATTTTGTGCAAGTGTAGGAGACTCAATAATATTGGTTGGAAAGGGCAGCCCCCGAGCATCTTTCGGGGACTCCATAGTTTTCATATGATTACAAAAGGCACCGATACATACGTGCACACAGCTAACTGTAAAATGGGCGGAGGAGTTCTGCGTTCCACGACCGGGTTGTTTCTTCGCCGGCGGTGTCTCTCTTGTGCTTGTTTGACTTGTGGGCGTCGATGAGGTAGTAGGCGTTGCGGTCGCACAAGGCCTTGCTGACGATGAAGGGCCTTCCCATGGGGAGGACAACTTGTGCTGGCCGGCTTGCTATTGGATGAGTCGGAGGATGAGGTCTCCCTCGCGGAATGCTAGGGGCTTGATCTTCTTGTTGTGGTAGTGCCTCAGGCCTTGCTAGTAGATGGCTGACTGGCTGAGCGCCAAGAGGTGCGCTTCTTTGAGGTGTCCGACGCTGTCTTCATGGGTTTCTGAAGGATCGAAAGTATGTCAAGAGGGGGGTCATTAGACTACTTGACCAAATAAAAACTTAACCTTTTCCCAATTTTAGTTCTTGGCAAATTTTAGCTAATTTAGGACAAGTCAAGCAATCATCACACAATTCAAGCAAGCAAGCATGCAAAGAGTATATAGGCAGCACAAAGTAAAGCATGCAACTTGCAACAATGTAAAGGGAAGGGTTTGGAGAATTCAAACGCAATTGGAGACACGGATGTTTTTCCCGTGGTTCGGATAGGTGGTGCTATCCTACATCCACGTTGATGGAGACTTCAACCCACGAAGGGTAACGGTTGCGCGAGTCCACACAGGGCTCCACCCAAGGGTAACGGTTGCGCGAGTCCACACAGGGCTCCACCCATGAAGGGTCCACGAAGAAGCAACCACCCTCAAAGGGTCCACGAAGAAGCAACCTTGTCTATCCCACCATGGCCATCGCCCACACAGGACTTGCCTCACTATCGGTAGATCTTCACGAAGTAGGCGATCTCCTTGCCCTTACAAACTCCTTGGTTCAACTCCACAATCTTGTCGGAGGCTCCCAAGTGACACCTAGCCAATCTAGGAGACACCACTCTCCAAGAAGTAACAAATGGTGTGTAGGTAATGAACTCCTTGCTCTTGTGCTTCAAATGATAGTCTCCCCAACACTCAACTCTCTCTCATAGGATTTGGATTTGGTGGAAAGAAGATTTCAGTGGAAAGCAACTTGGGAAGGCTAGAGATCAAGATTCATATGGTAGGAATGGAATGTCTTGGTCTCAACACATGAGTAGGTGGTTCTCTCTCAGAACATATGAGTTGGAATGGTGTGTGTGTTCTGATAACTCTCTCTTCGAATGAGAAGAAGGTGGAGGGGTATATATAGCCTCCACACAAAATCCAACCGTTACACAGTTTTCCAATCTCGGTGGGACCGAATCAATAAACTCGGTCGGACCGAAAATGTAAACCTAGTGACCGTTAGAGATTTTCGGTGGGACTGATATGCAACTCGGTAGGACCGATATGGTTAGGGTTTGGGCATAACGTAATCTCGGTGAGACCGATTACACAAACTCGGTGAGACCGAATTTTGTAATTAGCTAACCAGAGAGTTGGTCAGGCAAACTCGGTGGGACCGATTTGCTCTTTCGGTGAGACCGAGTGGAACTCGGTGAGACCGAAAAGTTACAAAGGGGAAACACTGAGTTTACATTGCAATCTCGGTGGGACCGATTCGCTCTTTCGGTGAGACCGAAAAGTTACGAAAGGGAAACAGAGAGTTTGCAACCCCATCTCGGTGAGACCGAGATCCCTATTGGTAGGACCGAATTGCTAGGGTTTGGCAGTGGCTAATGACAAGTGAAACTCGGTGGCGCCGGATAGGAAGAATCGGTAGGACCGAGTTTGGCTTAGGGTTTAGGTCATATGTGGATATGGGAAAGTAGTTGAGGGTTTTGGAGCATATCACTAAGCACATGAAGCAAGAGGCTCATTAAGCAACACCTCATCCCTCCTTGATAGTATTGGCTTTTCCTAAAGACTCAATGTGATCTTGGATCACTAAAATATAAAATGAAGAGTCTTGAGCTTTTGAGCTTGAGCCAATCCTTTGTCCTTAGCATTTTGAGGGTTCCACTTTCACATCCATGCCATGCCAATCATTGAGCTTTCCTGAAATAATCATCTTGGAATAGCATTAGCTCAATGAGCTATATGTTGTTATGAATTACCAAAACCACCTAGGGATAGTTGCACTTTTAATCTCCCCCTTTTTGGTAATTGATGACAACATATAGATCAAAGCTTCGACAAATGATAATAAGCATGAAATATATCGTCGCTTTGAGAAGTATGTGATAAGTAAGAGCTCCCGCTAAATTTGTGCATATTTAAAATTTGCTTTGGACTGCAAATGCACAAAGATTTAGAGTCATGGGTTACTCTTCCATGTCACATACATCTTGGTGGAGCGCTCAAAATGATAAGAATGAAATACATGCACTCATCACCAAGAAAAGTGAATGATCAGACAAGATAGATAGGATAATAGTATTAAGCAAGCATTAAGTGTAGCTTATGATCAAACACATGATCATCAATGTCTCACAAATAATGACGTAGTATCTCAAGCACTCAAAAGCAAACAAGTTTGAAAAACCACCAAATAAAGCAAGAGAGAAAAACAACACTCTCTCTCGAAGCCTATGAGCTATACATCTTCTCCCCCTTCGGCAACAAGTTACCAAAAAGTTCCTAGAAATGCATAGTGCTAAAACGACGCTCAGGCTTGATCTTCTGGTGGTGGTGGAGTCCGGATCACTCCAAGGACGAAGGCTTCGGTAGATGCTGAAGTAGACGCTGGAGTTGGAGCTGAAGTAGACGCTGGAGCTGAGGCTGTAGCTGGTGCTGAAGTGGTGGCTCTGGTGTCAGCAACTGGCACAGCAGATGACCTTGGGCCTCGTGGCACTCTGGAAAAGGCATGAGTGGTAGTCCTGCCTCTCCTCTCCTACATGTCCTCCTGGAGCTGCTCCACTGCAGACTGAACTTCCGTTACTTTGACATCCAAGTCATAGAACTTCTGTTCCACGATTCTCTCTAGGCTCTGCTGATTCTGAGTGAGGGTGGCCAGACTTTGCTCAATCCTCAGCGTGGATGCAATCAAGTAACCAAGCTGCTCTTGTTTAGTCTTTAAGAAATACTCAGATGCCTCCTCTTGAGTAGGCATCTTGGCAGCTTTCTCCTTCCTCGCCTTCTCCTTCTTTGCATATGCTTGGGCAGATGATGGCTCGTTCTCAGTCATGACAACTTGACTGTCCTCGAAATCTGGACGGCTGGGCAGGTGTTCCTTGTCCAATAGATATATGCCCCTGCCCATCTTGGAGTTGATGAGCTCCTGAATTTGAGGGGCATATCCGCAGCTCCTCTTCTGATCTGCTGCAGTCCTCTTGATAGTTTCCACTATAAGGCTCATCACCTTGAACTTCTGAGGCACATCAAACACATGTAGCAAGTTGATAGCATGGCCTCTGATCATCTTGTGATCTCCAGACTTGGGCAATAAGGTGTGCCTTAGTATCCAATTGATCGTAGGCAGTCCTGACAGAAGGTAATGCACAGACCCAAATTTGAAGGTGTCAAGAGCTTCATTGGGAATTTCCTTGTACATATTGGACATGGAGTTATGGTCCATCTTCTTCTTGGCATAGATATCCAAGTCATCATCTTGCTCCTCTAGGGCATTAATGATCTGTGCCCACTCAGCAACTGTGGATTGGTACCTTGTACCCTCAAACATCCATGTGATCCTCCCATCTGGATAAAAGTGTGCCGTGGAGTAGAACTGCATGATAAGCTCCTCGTTCCACTTTGTGAGCTTCTGCCCAACAAAGTCAGCTACTCCACAAGCTATGAAGCTGTCTTGCACTCCAGGATAGTGCTCTTCGTTTTCCTTGATATATTCCCAGTCGACCCATCTCATATCACATACAATGGGCTTCTTATCTAGCAGCACAGTCTCATAGAAATCTTGCTGCTCCTTGGTGTGAAACCTGTAGTCCACGGCTGTCCTTCTCCTTGAAGCATACGGATCTGCTTCTCTCCACTTCCTCAGCCCTGAATCTCTCCTGAGCTTCATATCCTCAGCCACAGGATGAGCATCGTTGTGGTCTGGGATCTTGGGCTTTAGCTTTCTCAGGACATTCTCTTCCTCATCTTCAGCAACAGTCTCAGGCACTGGGGCCTTGTTCTTCTCAACTGCAGGAATGCTCCTTGTATTTCTCTTAGGCTTTGGCTTTGGAGCTGGCTTGGCCTTGGAAGCAGCTCCCCCTGATTTTATGGCATCTCCCATTAGCTTGGGTGCCTTGGGCGCTGGTGCAGCTGCCTCTTCTTCTTCTTCCTCTTCCATGATGGAAGCTTTGCCAAGCACTCTAGCCACAGTCTTCTTCACCCTTTCCTTTCTTTTCTTGCCCTCAGCTGCAACTGGCTCTATGGGCTTCTCAGTTGACATTCTGGCCTTTGACATTGGCTGCCTGCCTGCTGGCCTTTTGATTTTCAGACCTGGCTTAGTGCCTTGAGCTCGCTCAACTCTCTTGGAAGTGGCCTCTTCCTCTGCCACATAGTCCTCATCTTCAGAATTTGAAGTCCTCTTCTTCCTTTGTCTCATGGAAGCCTTTGGCAAATTGCTAGGAGTGCTCCTGCTGCCTTCATCAGATGAACTGGAGGGACTAGTGCCCTCACTCATCACCACTTGCTGCTCTGACATATTTTGGCTATCACTTTGATCAGACATGCTGCAAACTGACTGCTGACCCTGTGAATAGATTATAGATGAGGTAGAAAGGATGAGTATCACAAAATGCAGAGATTTTTGCAAAAGAATGATCCAAAAACTTAGTTTTAGTTTCCCACTGAAATCATCTCGGATCTACCGATTTTCAAACTCGGTGATACCGAAGCAGTTTTGGAACCTAAACTAGTGAACTCGGTAGGACCGAGTCATAGTTCGGTGGCACCGAGACTGCTAGGGTTTCACAGAGTTCCAAAATCGGTCACACCGATAAGTAATTCTCGGTTAGACCGAGTCTCACTTGTGCAATGGCATAAGCCAAATCGGTGGGACCGAGTTTTTCAACTCGGTGGGTCCGAGATGGTTTCGGTGGAAACCTAAACCTAGAATTTTCGAATCAAACCTAATCTTTGAGTTCATTGACTGGATAGAAGTTCATCAAACATGGCTAGAATCAGTATGATCACAATGTCCTAGGAATCAGATTGGGAATAGCACAAAGATCAAGTCCATACCCTAGTTCGGCGGGGACTACTATGGTGGCAACGGCGGGGCAGAATTCCCGTTGACGGCGACGGAGACCAGCGACTGGAGGCGGCTGGCGGCGAGAAGACGATCCAGAGACCACGAGGGCAGAGCAGGCTATCGCGCGGGCGAAGGGGTTCGGAGAAATTTCCAAAATTTTGCCCGTGACTATATGTAGCCCGACCCTGTCGGTGTGACCGAGTGGAACAACTCGGTGGCACCGAGATTCATAACTGCAAGCAGTTACTAAAACTCGGTGTGACCGAAATGTTCAAATCGGTTGCACTGAGATCGAAAACCTAGATCAACTTAATGATCTCGGTAGGACCGAAAGTGGAGTATCGGTCAGACCGAGAATCATAAAGAGGTTTTGGAAGTTTAAGTCTATGATGAATCGGGGACTCCGAGCGCTCCTCACACAGAGTGGTTCGAATCTGACTTGATCAAATTTTGTGATGCAGCATGAATAGAGTTTGAGACGAGGAAAGCATAGATAGCTAGAGGAGGTTCTTAGGCATTCTTGTCCATCCACTTGGCAAAAGAAGATAAAACCGAACAACCAAAACAACAAGTGGATGTCCTCGAATGAGTAAAATATGCAACCAGCATGCTCACACAACAAGATGGCAAATGAAATATGTGGCAAGGCATGCACAACCAATTCTACCATCTATCAAGCAATTTTGCGATGACAAGGTCATCTATATATATGAGTATATTGACTTAGGAGTCAAGTGAGAACACTTGATCATAGGTCATGCTCATCGTTTAAGCTCAAGTGGGGTTACCACTTTTACATAAAGCATTGTTTTGTTCACATCTTTAGAGTTGCTTTAGCTCAAGTCTTAGAGTAAAGCTCCCCCTAGATGTGATATCCCCCCTAAGAGGGATGAACTAACCTTGGGTTTTGTCGATGATGACTTCATGTAGATATTGAAGATGTGGATGCTCAATGTTGATGTAGATCTCTTGGAGCTATCCATTTGAGTGAATTGCACTTTCAATACCTAAATGGGTTAGTCCCACAAGGAACAAACAAGGATATCCATAGACATAGAGTGATGCACACAAAGATGATGTCCATGAAAACTTTTAGGTTACCTTGTCCCTTGTCTTACCAACAAGAGGGTTTGTGACTCCTTGAACTAGTGCACGATGTGGAAGTTGATTGCACTTGTTCTTGCCAGAATGATAAGAGTGAAGTATGTTGGCGGAGTCACCCTCAAGAACTCTCTAGTTCTTCTTCTTTTGGATCCACATCATCTTGATGGGAATCCTTGGAGTTGTAGTCGTACTTGATGAAGTGGAACTTGAAGTAGTCTTGGGAATCCACTTGACTAAGGTCTTTGGAGCTTCTTCAAATGCATCAATTTCCTCTTGAAGCTTGTCCTTGCCTTTTTGCTTGTAGTCTTGTGGTAGAAGATCATCTTGAGCTTGTGTCCCCTTGAAAGAAGTATACTTCTCTTGTTGAGGGACAAACTTTGTCTTGGGGTATTGATTTTCTTCCCACTCAACTCCATTGGCATTGAACTTTCGTTCAAAACCAACACCTTGATTCTTCCGGTGCATTCCTTGCTTGCGCACAATTTCCTCGAATTGCTTACTCCCGGCAAGGCTTTTGTACACTCCTTTCTCTATAATTCCCTTCAATAAGCTATTTTCTTGCTCAAGTGTAACTTGGCTAAGAGAATCATTAGTGGAATCAAGAGAGCTACTAGAAGCAACAATATTGGATTTAGCTTGATCATTGTTACTACTAGAGGAAGAATCTTTCTTGTTCTTGTTACTAGACTTGACTTGAGGCATTTAAGTGGATAAGAGTAAACGCTTGGCAACGTAAGAAGAACTTTTCTTGCGGAGATCATCATTGATTGCTTTTAAGAACTCATGCTCTTGCTCAAGATTGAGCTTTTCAAAGCGTAATTTCTCATGAGCTCTTAAAAGTTCTCGATGATCTTCGAAGATGGTTTCATGAGCTAACTTAAGAGTGTTTAGTTCTTTAGTTAGGGCCTCAATCTTCTCCTTATCATTGTCATTCGTTTTATCTTGATTAGCATGTTTAATTGATATTTCATCATAGTATTCATCACTAGAGTTGTCAACAAGCAAATCATCACCTAACAAGTCATCTTCATCACTATTGAAATCAACATACTCGGGGTGTGTTACCTTAGGACCTTTGGCCATGAAGCATCTTCCCATTCCTTCATTTGGTGAGTCAAATATGTCGTAGGAGTTGGTTGACACAAGTGCTAGACCGGCAACACCTTCATCTTGAGTATCTTCGGAGTCGGAGTAATAACTTCTCTCGGAGTGGCTGTCGGAGTCGGAGCCGGATACCCATTCACCAACATGAGCTTGATGTCTTCGTGTTGTGTAGCTCCTTGATGATTTTTCCTTCCTTTTCGAATCCTTGCTTCTTCGTGAGTATCTTCGTTCATAACGATCATCTCTACTCCTTCTCTCTCTTGGTGGTGATCCTTTGCTTCTTCTTTTTGGAGAATCTTCTCTTCTCTTGTAGGGAGCCGTACACTCATTGGAATAGTGTCCGGGTCTTCCACAATTGTAGCAGTTTCGCTCTTGACTAGAGGATCTTTTGTCATTGTAGGACCTTGACTTGGAGTTTCTATCTTTGCTTCTACTCTTGTAGAACTTGTTGAATTTCTTCACCATTAAGCTCAATTCTTCATTGAAGTCTTGTTTCTCACTTGATAATGTAGGGGCTTCACATGAGGCTTTATAGGCACCACTTGATTTGTTGTGAAGTTCCTCTTTATCCTTAAGTGACATCTCATGAGCAACAATTCTTCCAATCACCTCCGTTGGCTTGAGATCTTTGTAATTGGGCATCATTTGGATCAATGTGCACACGGTATCATATTTTCCATCCAAGGCTCTTAGAATCTTCTTGATGATGAATTTATCGGTCATCTCTTCACTTCCTAAGCCGGCAATCTCATTTGTGATGAGAGAAAGCCTAGAGTACATTTCAGCAACACCTTCACCATCCTTCATCTTGAACTTGTCAAGTTGGCTTTGAAGCACATCCAACTTGGATTCCTTGACGGAGTCAGTACCTTCGTGCATTTCAATCAAAGTGTCCCAAATTTCCTTTGCATTCTCAAGGCGGCTGATTTTGTTGAATTCTTCGGGGCACAATCCGTTGAAGAGAATATCACAAGCTTGAGCATTGTATTGCAACATCTTCAACTCATCCGCGGTAGCTTCACGGTTCGGTTCTCTCCCATCAAAGAAGTCACCTTGCAAACCAACACACGCAATAGCCCAAACGGCGGGGTTATGTCCAAGAATATGCATTTTCATTTTATGCTTCCAACTAGCAAAATTAGTACCATCAAAGTAAGGGCCTCTACGGTGATAATTTCCCTCACTAGACGCCATACTCTCCTAGGTTGTGAAACCAAGGCTATGACCACCAAAAGCTATGGAGATCAAAGCAAATGGAGACCAAAGCTCTGATACCACTTGAAGGATCGAAAGTATGTCTAGAGGGGGTGATTAGACTACTTGACCAATTAAAAACTTAACCTTTTCCCAATTTTAGTTCTTGGCAAATTTTAGCTAATTTAGGACAAGTCAAGCAATCATCACACAATTCAAGCAAGCATGCAAAGAGTATATAGGCAGCGGAAAGTAAAGCATGCAACTTGCAAGAATGTAAAGGGAAGGGTTTGGAGAATTCAAACGCAATTGGAGACACGGATGTTTTTCCCGTGGTTCGGATAGGTGGTGCTATCCTACATCCACGTTGATGGAGACTTCAACCCACGAAGGGTAATGGTTGCGCGAGTCCACACAGGGCTCCACCCACGAAGGGTCCACGAAGAAGCAACCACCCTCAAAGGGTCCATGAAGAAGCAACCTTGTCTATCCCACCATGGCCATCGCCCACACAGGACTTGCCTCACTAGCGGTAGATCTTCACGAAGTAGGCGATCTCCTTGCCCTTACAAACTCCTTGGTTCAACTCCACAATCTTGTCGGAGGCTCTCAAGTGACACCTAGCCAATCTAGGAGACACCACTCTCCAAGAAGTAACAAATGGTGTGTAGGTAATGAACTCCTTGCTCTTGTGCTTCAAATGATAGTCTCCCCAACACTCAACTCATGAGTGGAAAGAAGATTTGAGTGGAAAGCAACTTGGGAAGGCTAGAGATCAAGATTCATATGGTAGGAATGGAATGTCTTGGTCTCAACACATGAGTAGGTGGTTCTCTCTCAGAACATATGAGTTGGAATGGTGTGTGTGTTCTGATAGCTCTCTCTTCGAATGAGAAGAAGGTGGAGGGGTATATATAGCCTCCACACAAAATCCAACCGTTACACAGTTTTCCAATCTCGGTGGGACCGAATCAATAAACTCGGTCAGACCGAAAATGTAAACCTAGTGACCTTTAGAGATTTTCGGTGGGACTGATATGCAACTCGGTAGGACCGATATGGTTAGGGTTTGGGCATAACGTAATCTCGGTGAGACTGATTACACAAACTCGGTGAGACCGAATTTGGTAATTAGCTAACCAGAGAGTTGGTCAGGCAAACTCGGTGGGACCGATTTGCTCTTTCGGTGAGACCGAGTGGAACTCGGTGAGACCGAGTGGAACTCGGTGAGACCGAAAAGTTACAAAGGGGAAACACTGAGTTTACATTGCAATCTCGGTGGGACCGATTCGCTCTTTCGGTGAGACTGAAAAGTTACGAAAGGGAAACAGAGAGTTTGCAACCCCATCTCGGTGAGACCGAGATCCCTATCGGTAGGACCAAATTGCTAGGGTTTGGCAGTGGCTAATGACAAGTGAAACTCGGTGGCGCCGGATAGGAAGAATCGGTAGGACCGAGTTTGGCTTAGGGTTTAGGTCATATGTGGATATGGGAAAGTAGTTGAGGGTTTTGGAGCATATCACTAAGCACATGAAGCAAGAGGCTCATTAAGCAACACCTCATCCCTCCTTGATAGTATTGGCTTTTCCTAAAGACTCAATGTGATCTTGGATCACTAAAATATAAAATGAAGAGTCTTGAGCTTTTGAGCTTGAGCCAATCCTTTGTCCTTAGCATTTTGAGGGTTCCACTTTCACATCCATGCCATGCCAATCATTGAGCTTTCCTGAAATAATCATCTTGGAATAGCATTAGCTCAATGAGCTATATGTTGTTATGAATTACCAAAACCACCTAGGGATAGTTGCACTTTCAGTTTCCTTAGCTTCGGCTTCAGTGTACATCGCGACGCGCAGTGAGTCGAACTTGACATCGGTCGGGATGACGGCTTTGGCTCCGTAGACAAGGAAGAACAGGGTGAACCTGGTCGACCGGTTTGGCATTGTGCGGAGACTCTAGAGGATGGTCGGGAACTCGTCAAGCCAGCTGCCGGGTGAGTGGACAAGCGGCTCGACAAGTCGTGGCTTGATGCCGGATAGGATGAGGTCGTTGGCCTGCTCGACCTGGCCGTTGGACTACGGGTGTGCCACAGAAGCCAGGTCGAGGCGGATGCCGAAGACGGAGCAGTATTGCGTGAGCGCGCCTTTGGCGAAGTTGGTGCCATTGTCCGTGATGATGCTGTTTGGCATGCCGTAGTGCACCACGATATCTTTGATGAACCGGACGACTGTTGGCCCGTCCAGCTTCTTTATCGGTCGAGCTGCGATCCACTTGGTGAACTTGTCCACCGCCACTAGCAAATGCGTCATGCCGCCTCGAGCGGTCTTGAAGGCCCCCACCATGTCGAGTCCCCAGACCGCAAAAGGCCAGGCGATCGGGATGGTTCAGAGTGCTGAGGCCGGCTGGTGGCTGCGCTTGCTGAAGCGCTGGCATCCCTCACACTTGAGGACAAGTGACCCGCCGTCTTGGAGGGTCGTGGGCCAGTAGAAACCATGGCGAAAAGCCTTGGCCACCAGGGACCTTGAGGCGGCATGGTGCCCGCACTCGCCCTGGTGTATGTCGAGGATGATCTCAATGCCCTTGTCTTGCTCGAGCAGCGCTAAAAAACGCCGGTGGAGCTGCGCTTGACGAGCTCGTTGTTGATGATGTCATAGGTGGATGCCCTGCGCTGCACTTGCCGGGCTTCAATCTCGTCCATGGGGAGAACCCTGTTCTCCAGAAACTCTGAGATGGGCAGGGCCCATAAGGGGGCCGTCACGACGGTGAAGATGGCCACCATGGCAGGTTCCGGGACGGCAGCCCCCGAGGCGAAGGCAGCAGTCCCTGGGTTGGGAATGGCGACAGCTGGGTCGAGGATGATGACAGCCGGGTCGAGGACGGCGGCGGCCGGTCGATGACAGCAGCCCCCCGAGTCAGGCTCACCAGTCCTCGGGCTGGGTTCGGCAGTCCTCGGGCCGGGTTCGACAGTCCTAGGGCCAGTTTCGTCAGCCCCCGGGCCGGGCAGAGGCGCGGCTAGGTTTTCTGGGATGAAGATGGACTCGGAGTCCAGGGATGGCTTGATGGACGGCTTGTGCAGGTGCTCAAGGGAGACACCTGACGGGATGGACTGCCGGGACGAGGCGATCTTGGCGAGCGTGTTGGTGGCCTCATTTTCTGCACGCGGGACTTGGAGGAACTCGCAGCCTTTGAAGAAACCGAACAACTTTTGGACGAGGAAGCGATAGCTTGCCATGTTGGAGTCACGGGCGTCCCATTTGCCGGAGCACTGCTGCACCACCAAATCTGAGTCGCGGTAGCGCAGGATGCACCAGATGCCGAGTTCCTTGGCAAGCCGAAGTCCATGCACAAGGGCCTCGTACTCGGTGACATTGTTGGTTGCGGCAAAGTGGATCTGGAGCGTGTACCGAAGCCGGTCTCCCTTTGGGGAGGACGACATGATGCCGGTCCCCAGGCCGAGGCACATCTTGGAGCTATCGAAGTGCATGCACCACTGTGTTGAATCCGCCGGTGGCGGCAGGTACTGGTGATGTCTACTACACAACCTCCTTCTTGTAGACGTTGTTGGGCCTCCAAGTTGAGAGGTTTGTAGGACAGTAGCAAATTTCCCTCAAGTGGATGACCTAAGGTTTATCAATCCGTGGGAGGCGTAGGATGAATATGGTCTCTCTCAAGCAACCTTGCAACCAAATAACAAAGAGTCTCTTGTGTCCCCAACACACCCAATACAATGGTAAATTGTATAGGTGCACTAGTTCGGCAAAGAGATGGTGATACAAGTGCAATATGGATGGTAGATAAAGGTTTTTGTAATCTGAAAACATAAAAACATCAAGGTAACTAACGATAAAAGTGAGCGTAAACGGTATTGCAATGCGTTGAACTAGGCCTAGGGTTCATACTTTCACTAGTGCAAGTTCTCTCAACAATAATAACATAATTGGATCATATAACTATCCCTCAACATGCAACAAAGAGTCACTCCAAAGTCACTAATAGCGGAGAACAAATGAAGAGATTATGGTAGGGTACGAAACCACCTCAAAGTTATCCTTTCTGATCGATCTATTCAAGAGTCCGTAGTAAAATAACATGAAGCTATTATTTCCGTTCAATCTATCATAGAGTTCGTACTAGAATAACACCTTAAGACATAAATCAACCAAAACCCTAATGTCACCTAGATACTCCAATGTCACCTCAAGTATCCGTGGGTATGATTATACGATATGCATCACATAGTCTCAGATTCATCTATTCAACCAACACAAAGAACTTCAAAGAGTGCCCCAAAGTTTCTACCAGAGGGTCAAGACGAAAACGTGTGCCAACCCCTATGCATAAGTTCACGAGGTCATGGAACTCGCAAGTTGATCACCAAAACATACATCAAGTGGATCACATGACATCCCATTGTCACCACTCATAAGCACATGCAAGACATACATCAAGTGTTCTCAAATCCGTAAAGACTCAATCTGATAAGATCACTTCAAAGGTGAAACTCAATTCATCACAAGAGAGTAGAGTCGGAGAAACATCATAAGATCCAACTATAATAGCAAAGCACGTGATACATCAAGATCATATCACCTCAAGAACACGAGAGAGAGAGAGAGAGATCAAACACATAGCTACTGGTACATACCCTCAGCCCCGAGGGTGGACTACTCCCTCCTTGTCATGGAGAGCGCCGGGATGATGAAGATGGACACCGAAGAGGGATTCCCCCCCTCCGGCAGGGTGCCAAAACGGGTCTAGATTGGTTTCCGATGGCTAAGGAGGCTTCTGGCGGCGGAACTCTCGATTAATTCTGCTCCCTCATGTTTTTAGGGTATATGGACATATATAGGCGAAAGAAGTCGGCCAGGGGAGCCACGAGGGGCCCATGAGGGTGGGGGCACCCGGGGGGCAGGCGCGCCAACCTGCCTCGTGGCGACCTCGAAGCTTCCTTGACGTCTACTCAAGTCTCCTGGATTGCTTCCATTCCAAAAATAACTCTCCCAAAGGTTTCATTCCGTTTGGACTCCGTTTGATATTCCTTTTCTTCGAAACACTGAAATAGGCAAGAAAACAGGAATTTGGACTGGGCCTCCGGTTAATACGTTAGTCCCAAAAATAATATAAAAGTGTATAATAAAGCCCATTAACATCCAAAACAGATAATATAATAGCATGGAACAATCAAAAATTATAGATATGTTGGAGATGTATCAACTGGGTCTCAGTCCAGTCGACGAGGAAGTCGGCCAGAGCTTGGGACTTGACCGTGGTGCGGGGCTCGTAGAGGATGGTGTGGCCGGCTAGCTCGAGCGCCCATTTGGCAACCCGGCTAGAGCCGTCCCGGCAACCGATGATCTCGCCGAGAGGGGCTATGCTGACCACAGTAACAACATGTTCTTGGAAGTACTGCTTCAGTTGCTTGGCGGTAAAATATACGCCGTAACACATCTTATGGTAGTGCGGGTAGTTCTTCTTGGAGGCGGAGAACACCTCGCTCAGGTAGTAGACTGGGCGCTGGACGTCTTGGATCTTGCCCTTCTCTGGTTGCTCGACCACCATCACCATGCTGACCGACTGCGAGGTGGCGGCAATGTAGAGCAACAGCGGCTCCTTCCCGGCTGGTGCGGCCAGGATGGGTGCGGTGGAGAGCATGTGCTTGAGGTCCCGGAAAGCTTCGTCGGCCTGGTCGTTCCATTCGAAAGATGTCGTCTTCTTCATCAGCTAATACAGGGGCAAGGTCCTCTTGCTCTGCCGGCTGAGAAACCGGCTAACCAAGGCCAAACTGCCGATGAACTTCTGGACATCGTGCAGCCGAGCCGGCTTTCGCATGCGCTCGATGGCCTTGATCTTCTCCGGATTTGCCTAAATGTCGTGCTCCGAGACGAGGAAGCCGAGTAGCTTTCCGGCCGGGACGCCAAAAACGCATTTCTCCGAGTTGAGCTTGACCCGGTACTCGCGTAGGTTGGCGAAGGTCTCCTTCAGGTCCTCAAGGAGCATGAGGTGCTTCTTGGTCTTCACCATGATGTCGTCCACGTAGACATGGATGTTGCGGCCGAGTTGCAGCAGCAAGCATTTCTGGATGTAGCGTTGGAAGATGGCGCCGGTGTTCTTTAGGCCAAATGACATGGTGATGTAGCAACACGCCCCAAAGGGCGTGATGAAGGACCTCTTCAGGGCATCGGCCGGGTCCAGCTTTATCTGATGATAGCCGGAGTAAGCATCCAGGAAGGACAGGAGCTCATAGCCGGCCATGGAGTCGATGACTTGATCGATCTGCGGGAGGGCAAATGGATCCTAGGGGCAGGCCTTCTTCAGGCTAGTGTAGTCGATACACATGTGCCAGGTGTTGTTTTTCTTCAGGACGAGGACTGGGTTGGCCAGCCACTCGGGGTGAAATACTTCCATGATGAAGCCGTCCACCAAAAGCTTGGCGACCACTTCACCAATGGTTCTTCTCATCTCCTTGGAGAAGTGTCGTAGGGGTTGGCGGATAGGCTTGGCGTCCTTGCGGACGTGAAGTTTGTGCTCAGAGTACTTCCTTGGGATACCCGGCATGTCCTTTGGGGTCCATGCGACGATATCCCAAATCTCACGGAGGAAGTCGACGAGCTCGCCTTCCTATTTGCTATTGAGGCGGGTGCCCACGACAACGTACTTGCTGCAACTGGGGTCTTCTGGGTTTAGCTTCACTTTCTTGGTCCCCTTGGAGGGCTTGAATGAGGACTCGTCGGCCGGAACCGGCGCGGCCTGTATCTCGCTGGCCAGGGCAACGATCCGGTCGAGCTGACGCCGCTCCTCGGCTATGACCAGCGACTCGGCCAGTTTGGCACCGTCCCGAGTGCATTCCAGGGACTTGCAGTAATCACCAGTGATGGTGATGAGGCCCTTTGGACCCGGCAACTTCATCTTCATATAAGCGTAGTCGGGGACCGCCATGAACTTGGTGAGTGCGGGTCGGCCCAGCAGCGCATGATATGTGCTGGACAGAGTCACCACTTCGAACCAGAGTGGCTCGCGTTGGAAGTGGTCGCTGGTGTCGAACAAAACGTCGAGCCGGATCCGGCCAATCGGAGAGCAGGAGAGGCTGGGAACAATGCCGTGGAAGATTGTCCGAGTTGGCTCCAAGTCTTTGGCCTCGAGGCCGAGCTTGGTCATGGTGTCGCAGTAGAGGAATGTGATGCTGCTGCTGCCATCGATGAGAACCCAGGAGAACTTGCATGTGCACCGAGGTGCAACAATGGTGGGGTTGAGGATGAGGGCATAGCCACCCGGGTTCGGCATGACGGTCGGGTGGTCTTCCCGGGTCCAGGTGACCGGGCGCTCCGACCAGTGCATGTATCCTAGCTTGGCCTTGATGATGGTGTTCGCTTCCTGCCGGAGCAGGCGCTTATGCTTGTCGTCACCGAGGCTGGTGAAGACGATGTAGGTCGCGTTCTAGGTGGGGTATACGTTGTCGCGCATCACGTCGCCAGTCGGCGGCGGGGAAGGAGGCGGAGGTGGCTGCCCCGCTCCTAGAGTCGAGGCCGGAGGAGGCGGGTTGTCGCCTCGCATGATGCACTTGGTGATGGCGCACTGCCAAAGCGTGTGCGTGGACGGCCTCGCCGATGTGATGCTTACAGGGAGCATCGATCATCTCCTCAAAACTCATGGCGGGTTGCCACGCCGTCTTGCCGGTCTGCCGGTGTTTGGCGGCCGGCTCAGGCACGGGCGCATGCGATAAGCCGGTTGTCGTAGCGCTGGGCCGGCTGGTCATCCTTGCGCTTGTTGTTCTGCTGGTTGTTCTGCTGCCGGCTACCTTCACTGGCCGGCTTGGGAGGGGGAACCGGCTACGCCTTGCCGGCTTCGTCCAGCGCCACCTGGATCTTCATGGCGGAGTCGGTGTTGGCGTATTTGCTTGTCGTCACCATGAGCGCGGCCATGGTGGCCGGCTCGGAGCGCAAGAGCTTATGCTTGAGGAGGGTGCCATCTCGGCACCCGTTGACAAAGTACCGGATTGCTTGGACTTCGTGGACGCCCTCACAGCTGTTCCGGAGCTCGGTCTAGCATGCGAGGTACTCACGACCGGTCTCCGTCAGCCCCTACACGCACATGGTGAGCTGGCTGGGGCGGCTGGGTCGCTTGTAGGTCCCGGTGAAGTTGCGTACGAAGGCTTTCTCCAAGTCGACCCACGTGTTGATGCTGCCCACCGGTAGGCCGTTCAACCACGTGCGGGCCGAACCCTCGAGCATGAGCGGCGGGTAGCGTACGGCGAGACGGTGGTTGCCGCCCGCGATGCCGATGGCGGTGGTGTAGTCGGTGAGCCAGTCCTCCGGCTTGATGGTGTTGTTGTACTTGTGGGTGTCGCAGGGGAGCATGATCCCTTTAGGAAAGGGCTCATCCCGGAGGCGTGGGCCGAAGAACGCCGGCCCGATGGTGCCTCTTTCTTCCAGGTCTAGGGAGAGGGCGAGTTGGTCGAGGCGGTGGCGAGCGTCGGCGTCGCCGATAGTGTGTGGGCCCAGCTGGTTGGTGACCGCGCCACGGGGGGCCGGGTCGACCGAAGCCGGACGTCGACCGGGTTTTAGGGGAGGATCAGGCCGGCACCGGTCTTCCAAGGCCAGCTTGTTGCCCAAGCCGCCGGCAGCCGTCAGGGCGGGGTTACGCCGGGTCCGGGTGTGGCCGGAGAGCGCCTCACCGGGTGGCGAAGACGCAGTGTTCTGCTGGTCCTCGTGAACTTTGGTGCGGATGGAACTGGATCCTGCCGGCTTGGCGAGTTGGTTGAGGCGGTCCTGCTACGCGTTGGCCGCGTCGAGGAGGTCGTTCACCCGTTTCAGGCGGTCCTTCAGCTCTTTGCCAGCGAGCTGATCCAGGCCGACTGCGGCTGCTTGGGCGGCATGCATATTCTTCACGGGAGTCTCGTAGACGGGAGGGATTGCGCTGAAGGCGCGGCCGGTTGTGCCGCCCCGGGCTCGCACGTCGGTGACCTTCACGTCCCCATCGCCACCGACGTCGATGCCACAGGCGGAATTGCGCTCCAGCTGAGCGGAGTCTAGGCGACGCTGCGTGGTGACAAGCATCTCGGTCAGGTCCAGCAGGCGCTGGCGGTCTTCCTCGAGCCAAGTCCGGGCCTCGACGATGTTGGAGGCATCGACGTCGGTGGCGATGGGGACGTGAAGGTTCAGCATCGTGGCGCGCAACGGGTTGGGTGAGCCGGCCCGATCCGCTACGGCCCTGGCTTCAGCAGCCTTCCTCGCCGCACTGGACGAGGAAGAAGCGCTAGTGTCGGTGACGAAGTCATCCACGTAGAGGTCCATCACCCAGCGGGAGCACTGCTACCGAGGGAGATGGGGGAGTCAGAGAAGTCAAGTACCTCGCTGGGGTACTCGTCGGCCGCGAGCACATTAGAGATGTACAACGCGATGAAGGAGGCGGCGAGCGCATCGATGACATCGTCCGCCAGCATGACGGGCTTGTCGGAGTCGGAGAGGAGCCCCGTCTGGAACATCCTTCCGGCCAGGACCTTGAGTTGACCCACGTTGGGCTCCAACTGTCGTGGTGGGTGCACGGTAGATGCCAAGGGATGGCTAAAGAGAGGAGGAGGCTCGAGGGCACTGGTGGGATCCGAAGGCGAGGTCGACATGAGCGAGCATGGGACGCAAGACATACCCAGGTTCGGGGCTCTTCGGAGAGATAACACCCCTAGTCCTGCCGAGCGGGGTTTATGTGTAGTAGTATAGAGTTGCTCCTTGAGTTGTATGGAAGTAGGAAGACACGCCAAGGCTTAGGCTTCTCCCCCTCCTTGTGTGTGTGGCCAGTCTGGTGGTTCTCGTGCTTGAGTGTGTGCCGTATGCATGAGGGCTTCTGGGGGGGGTTATAGGTCAACCCCCAGGGGTACAATGGTAATGTTACAAGCCTGTGGGGCCGAGTTGTCATCGTCCGGGAAGCCGGTGCTAGGACCCACCGGGTGTCAGGGCTCGCCGGGTTCTTTGGGCACGAGACCCGCGTGCCTAGGGGCATTGTTTTCTGTCTTGTCGATTGTCATGGAGTGGCCGGGTTGAGTCTGCTACAGTGGTGTACCGTTCGGCTGCCGTTTGCGGGCGTCAGCAGTAACGATGGGTGCACTGTAGCCATGCTGGCCCTGGTCAGCAGATAGGTGGGCCACTATTTCCACGCCTCGGTTGGCCAGAGGCAGGGGCAGGTCACTGTTGCCTTGCTCATCCTTGAATGGAGACTCGTCCCATTGTATGGCCAGGATGGGACGGGAGCTGACCCGTGGCCGGGTTGAGGGATACACCAAAGGGGGAGCTGGCTTGTTGGAGAAGTCTTGGTGTGCCGGGTTCGGCCGTCTTGTGCCAGCCGTTGGGGCTGGGTTTAAGGGTTCGGCCGGGTCGAGGAGTTCGGCCGGGTCGAGGAGTTCGGCCGGGTCGAGGAGTTCGGCCGGGTCGAGGGGCTTGGCCGGGTCGAGCAACCCGGCCGAGCGTGAGCCGTCTTGATGGGCGCTGCTGGCCCCGTTGTTTTTGAAAAGGATCTAGGTTCTGTTGCCTGCCTGGGGTTCATCCCCCGACAAGTATCATGAGTTTCATTTTTTCAAGTTTAATGGAAAGCTTCATGACTAATACTCAAGAATATTCTATGGCTCCCCTTGTGTCTAATCAATAAATTTGGGTTTAATACTCTACCCTCGACAACTGTTGCGATCCACTATACTTGTGGGTTATCATGGTGCCTGAAGATGGCCTCGCGATGGTGGTGGCGCCGGCGATCCCACAGTTGGGTGACAGGACCATGCCAATTGTGGTAGAAGAGTACATCCCACTACCTCGCGGCTCTAAGCGCATCAGGATGATGAAGGAGAAGGAGAAGGAGAAGAAGGAGGAGTGAAGATCCTAAGAAAATAAAGTCAATGTTAAGTATGTCAGGTCATGTTAATCTGAACATGTCAATGTTAAGTATGTCAGGTCATGTTTATCTGAACATGTTTTCTGGTTTAATAAGGTTCCAATATGATCCATTTTACCTAGGTTATCTCCAAAATGACCAAGTTTACCTAGGTTAGCTCCAATATGATCCATTTTACCAAGGTTGGCTACAAAATGACCTATTTACCTAGCTTAGCTATAAAATGACCTACACACTTAGCATTTTTACCTAGCTTAGCTAAAAATGGCATTTACCTACCTTAGTTAGAAGAATAAGAAGATAAAGAAGAGGAGAGGAGAAAAAGAAAGAGAAGATAAATTCTTCTCTTCTTCCGTTTCTTCTTTTTCTTCTAGCTAGTCTTCTTCTTCTTCTTCTAACTTTCATCTTTCCCAATTTGCAGATTTGCTTTAAATGAGGAAGCTTGCATTGATGGAGTGTACTCTTCTCCTTGTTCTTCCTTTTTGTTTATGGAAACTTGTTGGAAACTTGTTTTGGATATTTTGTTGGAAGCCATTGTATGTTGGATATGTTGTTGGAAACTTGTATGTTTGATATGTTGTTGGAAACTTATTGTTGGTATGCTTGTTGAAATTATTTTCAAATGTGTGTATGTATGTATATATATATATATATATGAAATTTTGTCAAATTGAATGGATTTAAGAAAAAGCAGGAGCTATACAGGCACTTTGTCGTCTGTTGGCAGATGGCAAAGAGCTTTGCCATCAGCCAGCAGGTGGCAAAGCTGCCACGTGGTAGCTACTTGTGCAACCTGGGGTGCACTGGGCTGGCCTATTTGGCAACTTTGCCGTCTACTGGCAGACGACAAAGACCTTTGCATCTTTGTCGTCTGCTGGCAGACGACAAAGATGCAAAGATGTTTGTCGTCTGCTAGCAGACGGCAAAGCACGCCGTTAACCCCTTAATGGCCCTAAGTTGCCACATGTGCCGTCTAGATCCTTTGTCGTCTGCTGGTTGACGGCAAAGACCATTTCATCTTGCCCGTCTGCCAGCAGACGGCAAAGTGCCCTTTGTCGTAGCTTATTCAGCCGGACATGTTGTCATCTGCTGGTTGACGACAAAGTCCTTTGCTGTTCGCCAGGCATGCCTTTGCCATTAGCCATGGCAGACGGCAAAGTGCCTGATTCCTGTAGTATTACACTAAATGATCTCACACTTTTAGAAGCAAATTTTATTGCTTTATTGCACCGATGACAACTTACTTGAAGAATTTGACTCAATCCTTAGGTGGATATGGTGGACACTTGAAAATAAGATTTGGGTTTAAGGGTTTTTGGATGCACAAGTAGTATCTCTACTTAGTGCGGAATTTTGGCTAGCAAAGATAGGTGGCAAGCACCACATGTTAAAGGATCCATGACAATATGACTTCTGTGTGAATATGAACAAACATAAATCATTAAGTTGTCTTCCTTGTCCAACGTCAACAATTTTGGCATATAATATTTTGATGGGGGCTTACAATCACAAAAGATTTCTAGGATAGTTTATTTATATGTGAATCTTCTCTTCCCTTATTAATTCTTTCATGAGTTGCATCATTGACTAATGTTATGTTTGTCAATATCTAATAAAATTTTCTACTTATACATTTCCTTATGTGGTGTCATCACCTACCATAAGATTAGCGTATGATCTTCTTGATTTATTTTCCTTTCCTTTTATTTATTTCATTTCTTTTTATTCCAACAAGAAAGTAAGGAGAGCAAAAACTCAAACTAAACTTTATTATATATCTCGCACACGATTACAAGGATAGATCACTAAGCAAACTCTCGAAAAGAAAGGATTAAACTGAACTTTTATTCATCTAAAGCAAAAGATCAAACTAAAATAAGTAAAGGCAAAATATTGTGGGGATGATACTGTTGGGTAACGTAGTAATTTCAAAATTTTCCTACGCACACCCAAGATCATGGTGATGCATAGCAACGAGAGGAGAGTGTTGTCTACGTACCCTCGTAGACCGAAAGCGGAAGCGTTAGCACAACGCGGTTGATGTAGTCGTACGTCTTCACGGCCCGACCGATCAAGCACCGAAACTACGACACCTTCGAGTTCTAGCACAAGTTCAGCTCGATGACGATCCCCGGACTCCGATCCAGCAAAATGTCGGGGAAGAGTTCCGTCAGCACGACGGCGTGGTGACGATCTTGATGTCCTACCATCGCAGGGCTTCGCCTAAGCACCGCTACAATATTATCGAGGATTATGGTGGAGGGGGGCACCGCATACGGCTAAGAGATCAATGATCAATTGTTGTGTCTCTGGGGTGCCCCCTACCCCCGTATATAAAGGAGCAAGAGGGAGGAGGTGCGGCCAGGCAAGGGGCGCGCCAGGGGGGAGTCCTACTCCCATCGGGAGTAGGACTCCTCCTTCCCTTGTTGGAGTAGGAGAGAAGGAAAGAGGAGGTGAGGAACAAGGAAAAGGGGGCTGCACCCCTTGTCCAATTCGAACCAGGGGGGGCGCCTCCTTCCTTTTGGCCTCTCTCCTCTATTCCCGTATGGCCCAATAAGGCCCATATACTCCCCGGCGAATTCCCGTAACTCTCCGGTACTCCGAAAAATACCTGAATCACTCGGAACCTTTCCGATGTCCGAATATAGTCGTCCAATATATCGATCTTTACGTCTCGACCATTTTGAGACTCCTCGTCATGTCCCCGATCTCATCCGGGACTCCGAACTCCTTCGGTACATCAAAACTCATAAACTCATAATATAACTATCATCGAAACCTTAAGCGTGCGGACCCTACGGGTTCGAGAACAATGTAGACATGACCGAGACACATCTCCGGTCAATAACCAATAGCGCAACTTGGATGTTCATATTGGCTCCCACATATTCTATGAAGATCTTTATCGGTCAAACCGCATAACAACATACGTTGTTCGCTTTGTCATTGCTATGTTACTTGCCCGAGATTCGATCGTCGGTATCTCAATACCTAGTTCAATATCGTTACCGGCAAGTCTCTTTACTCGTTCCGTAATACATCATCTCACAACTAACTCATTAGTTGCAATGGTTGCAAGGCTTTAGGTGATGTGCATTACCGAGAGGGCCCAGAGATACCTCTCCGACAATCGGAGTGACAAATCCTAATCTCGAAATGCGCCAACCCAACAAGTACCTTCGGAGACACCTGTAGAGCACCTTTATAATCACCCAGTTACGTTCTGACGTTTGGTAGCACACAAAGTGTTCCTCTGGTAAACGGGAGTTGCATAATCTCATAGTCATAGGAACATGTATAAGTCATGAAGAAAGCAATAGCAACAAACTAAACGATCAAGTGCTATGCTACCGGAATGGGTCAAGTCAATCACATCATTCTCCTAATGATGTGATCCCGTTAATCAAATGACAACTCATGTCTATGGTTAGGAAACATAACCATCTTTAATCAACGAGCTAGTCAAGTAGAGGCATACTAGTGACACTCTGCTTGTCTATGTATTCACACATGTATTATGTTTCCGGTTAATACAATTCTAGCATGAATAATAAACACTTATCATGATATAAGGAAATATATAATAACTTTATTATTGCCTCTAGGGCATATTTCCTTCAGTCTCCCACTTGCACTAGAGTCAATAATCTAGTTCACATCGCCATGTGATTTAACATCAATAGTTCACATCACCATGTGATTAACACCCATAGTTCACATCGACATGTGACCAACACCCAAAGGGTTTACTAGAGTCAACAATCTAGTTCGCATCGCTATGTGATTAACACCCAAAGAGTACTGAGGTGTGATCATGTTTTGCTTGTGGGAGAATTTTAGTCAACAGGTCTGCCACATTCAGATCCGTAAGTATTTTGCAAATTTCTATGTCAACAATGCTCTGCACAGAGCTACTCTAGCTAATTGCTCCCACTTTCAATATGTATCCAGATTGACATTTAGAGTCATCTAGATCAGTGTCAAAATTTGCATCATAACCCTTTACGACGAACCTTTTGTCACTTCCAGAATCGAGAAACATATCCTTATTCCACTAAGGATAATTTTGACCAATGTCCAGTGATCTACTCCTAGATCACTATTGTACTCCTTTGCCAAACACAGGGCAGGGTATACAATAGGTCTGGTACACAGCATGGCATACTTTATAGAACCTATGGCTGAGGCATAGGGAATGACTTTCATTCTCTCTCTATCTTCTGCCGCGGTCGGGTTTTGAGTCTTACTCAACTTCACACCTTGTAACACAGGCAAGAACTCCTTCTTTAACTGTTCCATTTTGAACTACTTCAAAATCTTGTCAAGGTATGTACTCATTGAAAAACCTTATCAAGCATATTGATCTATCTCTATAGATCTTGATGCTCAATATGTAAGCAGCTTCACCGAGGTCTTTCTTTGAAAAACTCCTTTCAAACATTTCTTTATGCATTGCAGAATAATTCTACATTATGTTTGATCAACAATATGTCATTCACATATAATTATCAGAAATGTTGTAGTGCTCCCACTCACTTTCTTGTAAATACAGGCTTCACCACAAGTCTGTATAAAACTATATGCTTTGATCAACTTATCAAAGCGTATATTCCAACTCCGAGATGCTTGCACCAGTCCATAGATGGATCGTTGGAGCTTGCATATTTTGTTAGTACCTTTAGGATTGACAAAACCTTCTGGTTGCATCATATACAACTCTTCTTTAATAAATCCATTAAGGAATGCAGTTTTGTTTATCCATTTGCGAGATTTCATAAAATGCGGCAATTGCTAACATGATTCGGACAGACTTAAGCATAGATACGAGTGAGAAACTCTCATCGTAGTCAACACCTTGAACTTGTCAAAAACCTTTTTTGCGACAATTCTAGCTTTGTAGATAGTAACACTACTATCAGCGTTCGTCTTCCTCTTGAAGATCCATTTAATCTCAATGGCTCTCCGATCATTGGGCAAGTCAATCAAAGTCCATACTTTGTTCTCATACATGGATCTCATCTCAGAATTTCATGGCCTCAAGCCATTTCACGGAATCTGGACTCATCATCGCTTCCTCATAGTTCATAGGCTCGTCATGGTCAAGTAACATGACCTCCAGAACAGGATTACCGTACCACTCTGGTGCGGATCTCACTCTGGTTTACCTACGAGGTTCGGTAGTAACTTGATCTGAAGTTACATGATCATCATCATTAGCTTCCTCACTAATCGGTGTAGTAGTCACAGGAACAGATTTTTGTGATGAACTACTTTCCAATAAGGGAGCAGGTACAGTTAGCTCATCAAGTTCTACTTTCCTCCCACTCACTTCTTTCGAGAGAAACTTCTTTTCTAGAAAGGATCCATTCAAAGCAACGAATATATTGCCTTCGGATCTGTGATAGAAGGTGTACCCAACATTTTCTTTTGGGTATCCTATGAAGACGCACTTCTCCGATTTGGGTTAGAGCTTATCAGGTTGAAACTTTTTCACATAAGCATTGCAACCTCAAACTTTAAGAAACGACAGCTTAGGTTTCTTGCCAAACCATAGTTCATACGGTGTCGTCTCAACGGATTTAGATGGTGCCCTATTTAACGTGAATGCAACTGTCTCTAATGCATAACCCCAAAACGATAGTGGTAGATCGGTAAGAGACATCATAGATCACACCATATCTAATAAAGTATGGTTATGACGTTCGGACACACCATTACACTGTGGTGTTCCAGGTGGCGTGAGTAGTGAAACTATTTCACATTGTCTTTAACTGAAGGCCAAACTCGTAACTCAAATATTTTACTTCTGCGATCATATGGTAAAAACTTTTATTTTTGTTACGATGATTCTCCACTTCACTCTGAAATTCTTTGAACTTTTCAAATGTTTCAGACTTGTGTTTCATCAAGTAGATATACTCATATCTGCTCAAATCATCGGTGAAGATCAGAAAATAATGATACCTGCCACGAGCCTCAATATTCATCGGACCACATACATCAGTATGTATGATTTCCAACAAATCTGTTGGTCGCTCCATTGTTCCGGAGAATGGAGTCTTAGTCATCTTGCCCATGAGGCATGGTTCGCAAGAATCAATTGATTCATAATATGATTCCAAAAGCCCATCAGCATGGATTTTCTTCATGCGCTTTACACCAATATGACCTAAACGGTAGTGCCACAAATAAGTTGCACCATCATTATTAACTTTGCATCTTTTGGTTTCAATATTATGAATATGTATATCACTACGATCAAGATCCAATGAACCATTTTCATTGGGTGTGTAACATTATAAGGTTTTATTCATGTAAACAGAACAACAATTTATTCTCTTACTTAAATGAATAACCGTATTGCAATAAACATGATCAAATCATATTCATGCTCAACGCAAACACCAAATAACACTTATTTAGGTTCAACACTAATCCCAAAAGTATAGGGAGTGTGCGATGATTATCATATCAATCTTGGAACCACTTCCAACACACATCGTCACTTCACCCTTAACTAGTCTATGTTCATTCTGCAACTCCCGTTTTGAGTTACTACTCTTAGCAACTGAACCAGTATCAAATACCGAGGGGTTGATACGAACACTAGTAAAATACACATCAATAATATGTATATCAAATATACCTTTGTTCACTTTGCCATCCTTCTTATCCGCCAAATACTTGGGGCAGTTCCGCTTCCAGTGACCAGTCCCTTTGTAGTAGAAGCACTTAGTCTTAGGCTTAGGACCAGACTTGGGCTTCTTCACTTGAGAAGCAACTTGCTTGCCGTTCTTCTTGAAGTTCCCCTTCTTCCCTTTGCCATTTTCTTGAAACTAGTGGTCTTGTCTACCATCAACACTTGATATTTTTCTTGATTTCTACCTTCGTCGATTTCAGCTTTACGAAGAGCTTGGAAATCGTTTCTGTTATCCTTTGCATATCATAGTTCATCACGAAGTTCTACTAACTTGGTGATGGTGACTAGAGAATTCTGTCAATCACTATTTTATCTGGAAGATTAACTCCCACTTCATTCAAGCGATTGCAGTACCCAGACAATCTGAGGACATGCTCACTGCTTGAGCTATTCTCCTCCATCTTTTAGCTATAGAACTTGTTGGAGACTTCATATCTCTCAACTCGGGTATTTTCTTGAAATATTAACTTCAACTCCTGGAACATCTCATATGGTCCATGACGTTCAAAACGTCTTTGAAGTCCCGATTCTAAGCCGTTTAAGCATGGTGCACTAAACTATTAAGTAGTCATCATATTGAGCTAGCCAAATGTTCATAACATCTGCATCTGCTCCTGCAATAGGTTTGTCACCTAGCGGTGCATCAAAGACATAATTCTTCTGTGCAGCAATGAGGATAAACCTTAGATCACGGATCCAATCCGCATCATTGCTACTAACATCTTTCAACTTAGTTTTCTCTAGGAACATATCAAAAATAAAACAGGGGAGCTAAAAGTGAGCTATTGATCTACAACATAGATATGCTAATACTACCAGGACTAAGTTCATGATAAATTTAAGTTCAATTAATCATATTACTTAAGAACTCCCACTTAGATAGACATCCCTCTAATCCTCTAAGTGATCACGTGATCCATATCATCTAAACCATGTCCGATCATCACGTGAGATGGAGTATTTTCAATGGTGAACATCACTATGTTGATCATATCTACTATAGGATTCACGCTCGACCTTTCGGTCTCCGTGTTCCAGGCCATATCTGTTATATGTTAGGCTCGTCAAGTTTAACCTGAGTATTCCGCGTGTGCAACTGTTTTGCACCCGTTGTATTTGAACGCAGAGCCTATCACACCCGATCATCACGTGGTGTCTCAGCACGAAGAACTTTCGCAACGGTGCATACTCAGGGAGAACACTTGTATCTTGATAATTAGTGAGAGATCATCTTATAAAGCTACGGTCGAACTAAGCAAAATAAGATGTATAAAAGATAAACATCACATGCAATCAAAATATGTGACATGATATGGCCATCATCATCTTGTGCCTTTGATCTCCATATCCAAAGCATCGTCATGATTTCCATCGTCACCGGCATGACACCATGATCTCCATCATCTTGATCTATATCAATGTGTCATCACATGGTCGTCTCGCCAACTATTGCTCTTGCAACTATTGCTATCGCATAGCGATAAAGTAAAGCAATTATTTGGCACTTGCATCTTATGCAATAAAGAGACAACCATAAGGCTTCTGCCAGTTGCCGATAACTTTAACAAAACATGATCATCTTATACAACAACTTATATCTTATCACGTCTTGACCATATCACATCACAACATGCCCTGCAAAAACAAGTTAGACGTGCTCTACTTTGTTGTTGCAAGTTTTACGTGGCTGCTACGGGCTGAGCAAGAACCGTTCTTACCTACTCATCGAAAATCACAATGATAGTTTGTCAACTTAGTGTTGTTTTAACCTTCTCAAGGACCGGGCATAGCCACACTCAGTTCAACTAAAGTTGGAGAAACTGACACCCGCTAGTCACCTGTGTGCATAGCATGGCGGTAAAACCAGTCTCGCGTAAGCGTACGCGTAATGTCGGTCTGGGCCGCTTCATCCAACAATACCGCCAAACCAAAGTATGACATGTTGGTAAGCAGTATGACTTATATCGCCCACAACTCACTTGTGTTCTACTCGTGCATATGACATCTACGCATAAAACCTAGGCTCGGATGCCACTGTTGGGTAATGTAGTAATTTCAAAATTTTCCTACGCACACGCAAGATCATGGTGATGCATAGCAACGAGAGAGGAGAGTGTTGTCTATGTACCCTCGTAGACCGAAAGCGGAAGCATTAGCACAACGCGGTTGATGTAGTCGTACGTCTTCACGGCCCGACCGATCAAGCACCGAAACTACGGCACCTCCGAGTTCTAGCACACGTTCAGCTCAATGACGATCCCCGAACTCTGATCCAGCAGATTGTCGGGGAAGAGTTCCGTTAGTACGACGACTTGGTGACGATCTTGGTGTTCTACCGTCGCAGGGCTTCGCCTAAGCACTGCTACAATATTATCGAGGATTATGGTGGAGGGGGGCACCGCATACGGCTAAGAGATCAATGATCAATTGTTGTGTCTCTGGGGTGCCCCCCTGCCCCAGTATATAAAGGAGCAACGGGGAGGAGGTGTGGCCAGGCAAGGGGCGCGCCAGGGGGGGAGTCCGACTCCCATCGGGAGTAGGACTCCTCCTTCCCTTGTTGGAGTAGGAGAGAAGGAAAGAGGGGGAGAGGAACAAGGAAAAGGGGGCTGCACCCCTTGTCCAATTCGTACCAGAGGGAGGGGCGCGCCTCCTTCCTTTTGGCCTCTCTCCTCTATTCCCGTATGGACCAATAAGCCTCATATACTCCCTGGCGAATTCCCGTAACTCTCCGGTACTCCGAAAAATACCCGAATCACTCGGAACCTTTCCGATGTCCAAATATAGTCGTCCAATATATCGATCTTTATGTCTCGACCATTTCGAGACTCCTCGTCATGTCCCCGATCTCATCCGGGACTCCAAACTCCTTCGATACATCAAAACTCATAATATAACTTTCATCGAAACCTTAAGCGTGCAGACCCTACGGGTTCAAGAACAATGTAGACATGACCGAGACACATCTCCGGTCAATAACCAATAGCGGAACCTGGATTCTCATATTGGCTCCCACATATTCTACGAAGATCTTTATCGGTCAAACCGCATAACAACATACGTTGTTCCCTTTGTCATGGCTATGTTACTTTCCCGAGATTCGATCGTCGGTATCTCAATACCTAGTTCAATCTCATTACCGGCAAGTCTCTTTACTCGTTCCGTAATACATCATCTCGCAACTAACTCATTAGTTGCAATGCTTGCAAGGCTTTAGGTTATGTGCATTACCGAGAGGGCCCAGAGATACCTCTCCGACAATCGGAGTGACAAATCCTAATCTCGAAATACGCCAACCCAACAAGTACCTTCGGAGACACCTGTAGAGCACCTTTATAATCACCCAGTTACGTTCTGACGTTTGGTAGCACACAAAGTGTTCCTCTGGTAAACGGGAGCTGCATAATCTCATAGTCATAGGAACATGTATTAGTCATGAAGAAAGCAATAGCAACAAACTAAATGATCAAGTGCTATGCTAACGAAATGGGTCAAGTCAATCACATCATTCTCCTAATGATGTGATCCCGTTAATCAAATGACAACTCATGTCTATGGTTAGGAAACATAACCATCTTTAATCAACGAGCTAGTCAAGTAGAGGCATACTAGTGACACTTTGTTTGTCTATGTATTCACACATGTATTATGTTTCCGGTTAATACAATTCTAGCATGAATAATAAACACTTATCATGATATAAGGAAATATATAATAACTTTATTATTGCCTCTAGGGCATATCTCCTTCAGATACAATACTGGGGCACCTCCCCAAGCTTGGCAGAAGCCAAGGGGAGTGCCCATACCCGATACTCAATTTTCTTTTGGTGATGAAGAAGAAGGTGGTGGTGTAGTGGTATTCTCCAATATAACCATGAGTAGATCCTTCAGACCTTGAATTTCCTGAAGGGCTTGATGAACTGACTCATTATTTTTCTTCACTTCAGCCATTATGTGCTTATTTTCTGGGGCCCAGGGGTTCATTCCTGCACTGTTTTCTCTTGGGTGAGATATGTCCCAATTGGACGGTGTGTGCCTACGAGGAGTATTCTCCAACCCATAATACTGAATCAAATTGCGAAAATTGTTACGATGTAACCTGTGTAGAGGCCTTCTTGGTGGGATTTGTTCTTGCACTTCGAGGCCCTCTTGATTATTTGATGATCTGATAGCTTGATGAAGATTCAGATGAGTAGAGATGCCAGCCAATGTACCTCTCTCGGAAGCCGGAGAGTAAACCCCAAAAGGATTTTCCTCTTCTTCCTCCGTAGCAACTTCTTCAGCTTCCTCTCTCCTTAGATTTCCCTGAAACACCCCTGTGTCTTCTTCTTCATTGTTGGAGAGTGAGGAAGACATGATGCTAGCCTTACTAAATCTGTCAGGAAACATCAAGAAAAGAAAAGAGAAGATTTCTCCGTGATAAGGTGGTCAATAGGTTCAGGGGGTATATAAAGATTTTTTATCCTAGGGGCATGCAAACTATAGAAAAACGAAGTCCGGAAGGTACCCGAGATGGGCACAACCCACCTGGGCGTGCCTGGGAAGCTAGGCACGCCATGGTGTATTGTGCCCACCAGGGTACACTTCCTGGTTGTTTCTTATTTTCCTAATTTTTGTTATATTCCAAAACTGACAAAAAATATTTTTGCGGTTTTTTTGGAGTCCGTTTACTTACCATATCACGTACCTCCTTATTTTCACAATTTTGGAGTGTTCCTGAAGGATTCTTTTATGTGTTCTTCCATTGTCAATGTTTGGATTATATTACTTTCAACATTAATGGGCGTACCTGAGATATTATGTTTTATTCGTTGCCCATTAACAACCTTCGGGTTAGTACCTTTGGCATTATTTATTTTGTTAGCTCTAGATCGATAAACCTCGTTGATAGCATAGGGTCCTTCCCATTTTGAGAGGAGTTTTCCTGCAAAGAATCTAAAATGAGAGTTGTACAAAAGAACATATTCTCCAACTTTAAACTCAAACTTTTGGATTCTTTTATCATGCCATCTTTTAACTTTTTATTTAAATTTGGCATTTTCATAAGCTTGGGTTCTCCATTCATCTAAAGAGATAATATCAAATAACCTCTTTTCACTAGCAAGTTTGAAATCATAGTTGAGTTCTTTGACTGCCCAATATGCTTTATGTTCTAACTCAAGAGGCAAATGACAAGCCTTTCCATAATCCATTTTATAAGGAGACATACCCATAGGATTTTTATATGCTATTCTATAAGCCCAAAGTGCGTCATCCAATTTCTTAGACCAATTCTTCCAGGACCTATTGACAGTCTTTTGCAAGATAAATTTTATTTCTCTATTGCTAAGTTCAACTTGACCACCAGACTGAGGATGATAAGGTGATGCAATTCTATGGTTGACATCATATTTGGCAAGCATTTTACAGAAAGCACCATGAATAAAGTGTGAACCACCATCAGTCATTAAATATCTAGGGACTCCAAACCTTGGGAAAATAACTTCCTTAAGCATTTTAATAGAGGTGTTGTGATCATCACTACTAATTGGAATAGCTTCTACCCACTTAGTAACATAATCAACAATAACCAAAATATGTGTATACCCATTAGAGGAAGGAAAAAGTCCCATGTAATCAAAACCCCAAACATCAAATGGTTCAACAACAAGTGAATAATTCACAGGCATTTCTTGATGCTTACCAATATTACCAATTCTTTGGCATTCATCACAAGATAAGACGAACTTAAGAGCATCCTCGAAGAGAGTAGGCCAATAAAATCAAGATTACAATACCTTGTGAGCAGTTCTATCTCTAGCATGATGTCCTCCATATGCTTCGGAGTGACATTTCCATAGGATTTGTCCCTGTTCATGCTCAGGTACACAACATCTAATAATACCATATACTCCTTCTTTATAAAGATGTGGGTCATCCCAAAAGTAATGTCTTAAATCATAGAAGAATTTTTTCTTTTGTTGGTATGTAAAGCTAGGTGGTAAATATTTAGCAACAGTGTAATTAGCATAGTCAGCATACCAAGGAGTGTTATGAGAAACATTTATTGTAGCTAACTGCTCATCAGGAAAACTATCATCAATAGGTAGTGGGTCATCAAGCACATTTTCAAGCCTAGACAAGTTATTAGCTACGGGGTTCTCAGCTCCTTTTCTATCAGTGATATGTAAGTCAAATTCTTGTAGCAAGAGAACCCATCAAATAAGTCTAGGTTTAGCATCTTTCTTTTCCATATTTTATTTAATAGCAGCATGGTCAGTGTGAACAATTACTTTTGAATCAACAATGTAAGATCTAAATTTATCACAAGTAAACACCACTACTAGAAATTCTTTTCTAGTAGTAGCATAATTTCGTTGAGGACTGTCTAGAGTTTTACCAGCATAATGAATGACATTCAGTTTCTTATCAACTCTTTGTCCTAGAACAGCACCAACAACATAATCACTAGCATCACACATAATTTCAAAAGGCAAGTCCCCATCAGGTGGTTGAACAATAGGTGCAGAAATTAAGGCTTTCTTGATTGTTTCGATGGCTTCTAAACAATCATCATCAAAAACAAAAGGAACATTGATGCGGAGCATCCTTCCATCATCCCCATGGACTCTACACCGACACATATCAAGCCCCACGTGGACCTATGACAAGAGCGAGAACACGTGCTTTGGAAACCGAGGTGAACTCCTTCCTACTTAGCTTGCATATGGATACGAATGGAATATTGTTGCTACCTCACCAAGATACGCTATGTCTCATTAGGTACGAAGAGGAACACCACTAAGAGGCTCAGGAGCACCCCCAAGGAGAAGAGGAACCACCCCAAGACCACGCGGACCAAGACGGAGTGCAACACCAGCAAAACTGGAAGTCCCAGGTGACCCCATGCGCACGGGCCCCCGAGACCCCGTGCCCACGGGCTATCCAGGTAGTGGGCGCTGGAGCACCCCATGCGCACGGGCATGTACCGTGCCCACGGGAACCCCGTGCGCACGGGCCCAACTTACCCCGTGCGCACAGGCCTCCCAGGATGGACGGTTGAGATCCCCAGACCGAGCCCCTCTTCATCTCTTTTGACCCCAAGACTATATAAACTGTACCTAGGGCTATATTTAGGGTTAGAAAAGTATGAACAAAGTATGAGATGAGATATTTGTGAGATTTGCTCCTTCTACCTTCCCATTTGTGGAATCAAGACCCCTTTGGGAAGAATCCTAGTGGATTTCAAGACCTCCTCTAGGAGAAGACTATCTTCAAGACCTCATCTCCTAGGAGTGAGAAGAATTTTGCCATTGTATCTTTCCTTTGATTGTGTGTGTGACTTGTGGATCTTATGTTGCTATCCTAGTGGATGTGTATTGGGGAATTGTTTAAGTGTTTTCCTCTTTGTGTTCTTGAGAGTTAGCCCTTTTCCCGCTCCAAGTGTGAAAAGATCCCCCTCTAGGATTTCATCCTATATCATTTTGGTATCATGAGCAAGGTTGATTCACATCTTGGAGTCCCATCCCCCAATTTGCTAGCTTGATTTTGTTCTTTTTCATCCAAATTCGAAAATCCCCACAAAAATAGCCCAAAAAAATTTTCTTGCAATTAGTTGGATCTTGTGAGATTTGGTTGTTTTGATCCACGAATTTGGAGTTTGGCAAGTGGATCTACCCATCTTCCTTCTTCATCACCTTCCAAATCCTCGAAATTGTCCTTATATTGGAAAATCCCCATGGATCCGGAGCCTTACATCCGCTCCCAGCACACCCCGTGCACACGGGCCCTCGAGACCCCGTGCACACGAGCCTCACTTACCCCGTGCGCACAGACCATCCAGGAACTTTCGGCCATCTTTTGTTTGCACCATTTTGCTTCCATACCAACACTCGTGTTCTTCCGCACTATTTCTTGTGGTTGTTTGAGTTTTGGACCGCGGTTTCTCTTGTGTCCTAAGGTGTTTCGGCTACTTAGGCGCATTTGGACATCATCATCGCCGCCACTCAATCAACAACTCGGACACCACACCGGCTTCACCAACTTCATTCTTACCGTACGACCGGACAGTAACCTCGACGACATCTCACCCTTGCTTTTGCATTGATAACCCAAGCCATTTCGCGTAGCTTACCCATCGAGACTAGCAAGTTGAGAATTGCCGGGCCACGCTATTGTGCACCATAGTCATCGTGTTAACATCTTAGTGCCATAAGTCCCTCCCGTGCATATCTTACATACTTGTCTCATATCACACTTGGCTCTAGCTTCAAAAAAACAAGAAAAGCTTTTAAGCAAAAGAGGAGTAACAAAGAGCTTGTAAGCAATAGCATCGAGCCATTTTTGCATATCATCTTCGACACCTCATCCGTAGCATAGTTGGGATTGAATATGGCACGTTTCTCTTATAGGTTGGTGCACACGCGTATCTAGCCCATTTGATGTGACGCCCCGAGACCGATGTGCCAGGTGTCGTCCAGTTATTCGCTGTCGTTGCCATGTCATTTGCTTGCGTGTTGCATTTCATCATGTCATTATGTGCATTGCATCATCATGTTTTCAAAACCTGCATCCGTCCAGGTTCCCCCAGTTCCTTCTGTTGTCTGTTCTGAGCCCAGCCACACTTGCACGCGCCCGCGGCATGTCCGAAATATTATTTTATAAGTGGCCGGAAAATGTTCTCGGAATGGGATGAAAGTTGGCATGCGGTGTTTTTATGTTGTAGGTAGGCCGCCTGCCAAGTTTCATCGCGTTCGGAGTCCGTTTGATGCCCCAATGGATAACTATAGCGGCAGTATAGCCGGTCTAACGTCGGTCGTTTTCGGTCTCCGAAAACCGTTGCCGGGCATTCCCTCTCTTTCCTCTCTAGACCGTCTACATAGCCCACTACCTACCGTCAAGTCCAACCTAACCTCTCTTGTCAGCCCACGGCCCTCCTCGCGCGCGTCCGAAAGCTACCCCGGACCCGAACCGGACTTTCGTCACTGTTGTGTCCAGTTCATCCCCAAACATCTACAAAACGTCTCCGTTTTGTTAATTGGACTTCCTAGTCTATTTTTTTCCGACCGTCCGATTACGATCGAAGGGACGGATTAGTCCCTAAATGTCTCCCTCTTTCTTTATATATATATATATACTCTCTAGTCTAAATCTAGACCAAACCCTAACTTCTAGGCACTAGTCCCTGCCGCCGCCGCCGCACTTATTCCCCAAATCCCCATCGGGATCTCACCCACAGCCAACCACAAACCTCCCCTGGTCTCCTCCTCGTTGTCCCATCGAACCAATCCCACCACACCAGCTCCTCCCGATCCATCAAGCGCCTCCTCCTCCCTGTTCAATCCAGAGGAGTGGAGCTCCTCCGCGCCCACGCCTCCTCGCACCTTCCTTCCCTACTCCCAAAGACAGCCACGAGCGAGCGCCTGAGCCCCTGTTGAGCTCTTCCTCTGCTCGCGTAACAGCATCTCGTATTTGTCACAATGCGCCGATGGACCAGGCCAGTCCCGTCGCCCCTGCGTTCTTCTTTTCCCCCGTGATCCTACCTCGTCTCACCTCTGTCTCCCTCACTCTATTTTGGACCAGGGGCCCCGCGCCATGGAGCTCCATGTCCATCGGCTCGCCTCCGCTTTGATCCGGCAGGGAACGGGACCCCGGCGCTCTCCCGCGACCGGATCCGGCCACCCCGACACCCTGTGCCCTCGGGCCCCGCCGGACCTCCTTCCTCCGTGCCAAGTCTCACCAATGCCATGCCTCACCTTCGCCTCGGCAATGCATCAGTTCCTTCGTTGACCGAGCCACTCGCCCGCGCGAGGCCTGCTCTGCTCCCGCGAGCGACCTGCAGCCCAACCCCGCCTCAAGTGGCGCCGCCTTCACAGGACGACCGCACCAACTACAGCGCTGCATTGCCCCGCGGCGTCGACCTGCTGCTAGCGCCCCTGTCGAGTTTCTCTGTTTCGCCCGCTCGCTCCCTGCATTGACCTGTTCCAGTGCAAGCAAGAACAAGCGCCAAGGCCCAGCGTGCCCTGCCAGGCTGGCCTGCTTCCCCTCCGAGCTGGGCCTGGCCCATGGGTTAGGCCCCCCCGAGCGCCCTCCTTTTTTTCTCTGTTGGGCGAGCCTTCAGATTCGGCCCGATGAGTTTTTTTCCCTGCTACGAATTTATTCTTTACCCAGAGTTTACCTATTTTACAGAAAAACCCTCAGCATCCATGCATTTAATAACTAATTAACCGTGCATCGGAATTAAACAAACTTAATATGAAAGTTGCTTAGAATTTTGTCTAGTTTCATAATATATCACTTTCATCCATGTTTATAATGTTTAAAATGATGTTTCTATGTATTTCCCATAATGCCATGCTAAAATGATTTATTTCATAACTTAATAACCGTAGCTCCAAATTTAATAAACTTTATATGTAAATGGGGTAGAAAAATGCCTAGATTATCATGATGGCTTTACTTTGCATGTTTAACAACTCTAAAATTATGTTTAGGGCAGAACAGTACCAAACCTAATATATGCATATGAGGAGTTTCTGGACTTGTTGTTTTGTTGTTCCGGCCTCATTTAAACTTGCCTAGATTAGATAGTTTCATCATGCTTCCCCTCTTGCCATTGTTTAACAACATTTAATATTGTTGGGTACATAAACGAGATCGAACTAAATAACTTGAATGTGGTGTTTCGTCAATATGCAACGGAGTTGCATATTGAGCTCCACTTAATTTGTAGGGTTGTTTGTGCACTTTGCCATGCCATGCTTCATTAAACCGGACATGCATCATACTTGTTTGTGCATCATGCCATGATTATGTGGTGGTTGTTTACTATGTTGTTTGCTCTTTTCCAATGTTGCTTCTTCGGGTTGGTTCCGATAACGTCGCGTTTGTGAGGACCCGTTCGACTACGCCCGTTTGTCTTCTTCATCGACTCGTTCTTCTTCCTTGCGAGATTTCAGGCAAGACGACCATACCCTCGAAATCACTTCTATCTTTGCTTGCTAGTTGCTCGCTCTTTTGCCATGCCTATGCTGCGATACCTACCACTTGCTTATCATGCCTCCCATATTGTTGAACCAAGCCTCTAACCCACCTTGTCCTAGCAAACCGTTGTTTGGCTATGTTACCGCTTTGCTCAGCCCCTCTTATAGTGTTGTTAGTTGCAGGTGAAGATTGAAGTTTGTTTCTTGTTGGAACATGGAGATGTCGTTCCTTGTTGGAACATGTTTACTTGTTGGGATATCACAATATCTCCTATTTAATTAATGCATCTATATACTTGGTAAAGGGTGGAGGGCTCGACCTTATGCCAGGTGATTTGTTCCACTCTTGCCACCCTAGTTTCTGTCATATCGGTGTTATGTTCCCGAATTTTGCGTCCCTTACGCGGTTGGGTTATAATGGGAACCGCTTGACAGTTCGCTTTGAATAAAACTCCTCCAGCAAGGCCCAACCTTGGTTTTACCATTCGCCACCTAGCCTTTTCTTTTACCTTGGGAGTCGCGCTCTTGAGGGTCATCATTATTTTAACCCCCCCCCCGGCCAGTGCTCCTCTGAGTGTTGGTCCACCTTGTCAGCCATCGGTGGCCACCAGGAGCAACTCTGGGCTGGCCTACCGGAAGTTTGGACAATCCGGTGTGCCTTGAGAACGAGATATGTGCAGCTCCTATCAGGATTTGTCGGCACATTCGGGTGGCTTTGCTGGACTTGCTTTACCATTGTCGAAATGTCTTGTAACCGGGATTCTGAGTCTGATCGGGTCTTCCCGCTAGAAGGAATATCCTTCGTTGACCGTGAGAGCTTGTGATGGGCTAAGTTGGGACACCCCTGCAGGGATTTGAACTTTCGAAAGCCGTGCCCGCGGTTATGGGCAGATGGGAATTTGTTAATGTCTGGTTGTAGAAAACCTGAAGTTGACCTTAGTTAAAACACATCAACCGCGTGTGTAACCGTGATGGTCTCTTCTCGGCGGGGTCCGGGAAGTGAACACGGTGTTGGAGTTATGCTTGACGTAGGTTGTTCTAGGATCACTTCTTGATCATAGTTGTTCGATCGTGCTTTGCCTTCTCTTCTCGCTCTCTTTTGCGTATGTTAGCCACCATATATGCTAGTCGCTTGCTGCAGCTCCACCTCATACCATTACCTTACCTATAAGCTTAAATAGTCTTGATCGCGAGGGTGTGAGATTGCTGAGTCCCCGTGACTCACAGATACTTCCAAAACTAGTTTGCAGGTGCCGATGTTCCCGAGAAGATGATGCAAGCAAGCTCAAGGAGGAGCTTGACGAAAATCGTGTCCTTTATGTTGTTTTGTTCTAGTTGATCAGTAGTGGAGCCTAGTTGGGGTCGATCAGGGACCTTGTCGCATTTGGGGTTCTTCTTTTATTTTGGTTTCGTAGTCGGACCTTGATTGTATTTGGATGTTGTAATGCTTTATTCATGTAATTGTGTGAAGTGGCGATTGTAAGCCAACTATGTATCTTTTTCCCTTATGTATTGCATGGGTTGTGTGAAGATTACCTCACTTGCGACATTGCTTTCAATGCGGTTATGCCTCTAAGTCGTGCTTCGACACGTGGGAGATATAGCCGCATCAAGGGCGTTACAAGTTGGTAATCAGAGCCTTCCCCGACCTTAGGAGCCCCCTGCTCGATCGAATTAGCTGGCGTTATTGAGTCTAGAAAAATGTTTTGAGTCATTTAGGATTATATATATCGGAGAGTTAGGAATTCTTTTTACTCCCAGTCCCTTCGTCGCTCTGGTGAGGCATCCTGACGTAGAGTTTTGACTCTTCTCTTCTCAAATTTCACTAAAAAAATTTAGGATCACGCGGGTATCTTGGAATCGTTCTGATGGTTTTGTGATGAGAACATTGTTCTTGGTTCCTCCTGACATTTAGGGGTTGTGGCAGTGTCCCGGGGAGTTGAGCTCCGAGGTGTTGTCGTCACAATTTTATCGTTGCAGTTCTGGAATACCTGAGTTTAGTTCGCCGACATCGAAAATCTCTTTTATGCAGTTGTTGGTGAGATAACCTCGACGCCACCCAGTACTGGGGCGGGAGTTCGGGAGTATTGCCATAACTTGTATAACGGATGCTTTTCAAAGGTTGAGGTAGATGATTTCCGAAGGTTTCTTGGTTATGTGTTGAAGGATGGATACAGCTGGATGTAGGATTTGCTAGTTTGGGTGAGATATTATGCTTCCCCTGTATCCCAACACCTGGATTGCATAACCGGAAAATTTCGGGAGTTTATAAGTGGTATTCAAGTAGATCTTAGGATGTCTTTCCGACAGATGTATGATATGAAATTGGGGTTCGACATCTAGTGGTCCGCCTATCCACGGTTGGTTTTATAGTGGTCTCGTTGTGTCTTAAAGAGTCCTTGGCTATGCCGACTCGAGGATGCTTCGTATGTCATGTGCACTGCCTTGTACATGATGGTGTTGTACGATCGAGCCCGTGTAGGCCCCACCATGAAAACTTCGGACGAAATCTCTATCATATGTTTGTTCCGGCTTATTCTGCAAGCCAATCCTTTGTTTGTTTTGAGTTGTGGTATTCGAGTTGCTTCGAAGTCAAATGTTGATTCCATAACTTTCCTAAGTGGTGATCTCATACTCCTATGCGAATACTAATCCTCCTTGATAATCGAGATTGTTATGCCAATCTTGTTCAACCTGTGTGCTTCTCTTCAAGTGGATCCGATCATTTCAATATCCGCAAGATCAATTCTAAGTTTCTCAACGGTGTTCATTTCTTCCATTCCAAATTGTCTTTGTTTTTCCCACCCTCCCTCCCTATGTTTTTCTTCAAGGACCCAGATTTCTTATTCAAGTATCCTTTTATTGTTGTGAAGTCTTTCCATTCTTTTCCGTCAATGTTCTTATCCGGTGATTCTCATGAAGATGCTCCACAAGTTCACCATTCTTTATTCTTTTCATCTCCGGTGGATTCAAGTCAAGATTTGTCGATTATATCCTTTTATCGTTTCTAATACCTTCTCTTGCCGGTGCACCTCTAAATCATTAACTTCTCGTTATTCATTTGTTTCGGAGTGCTAAAGATATCTCGAAGATTCGTGTTTCCACTCTTCTTTCATTCAAGCTATTTCGAGGATGTTATATAATTCAAGCCTTTTAATTCAACCGGTGCAATCTATCTTCCAAGCGACCTTTTCAACGGTGTTTCTTTCAGTGGGCCCTAACCCACAGGTCTTTTTCCAGGATCTTACCTGACTCTTCTCATTTTTCCCGGAGTATTCTCCAAGTTTGACGTAAGAATGACTCATCATCAGTCATATCTATTTCTCCAAGATCTTTCAAATTCTTTTCATCATTGGTTCAACTTTTCTATTCTTCTTATTCCGGAGTATCTCCACGATTCATGGTGTTGTTTCTCGTCATCATTCTTGGATTTGAAGACCGAAGAAGAGTTTTCCTCCATACCTTGCTCCATTTCTCTTCAAGATTTGTGATTCTAGCTTGTTGCCATCCTCTCGTAATTGTTTTCGATGTGAGAATTCTTTTCACCCATCCTGAGCATTTCATGAGTTGTTTTTCCATTTCTTTTCCCCGAAGGCCATCTTTTCAAATATTATTCATTTCTCAGCTTTCAGCTCTCGTTCTCCAATTTTACCGGCGCATCATTCAAGTATATATATTCTCTAATCAGCTCGTGATCTTTTGTTCTCGTGGATCTAATTTCCCTCAAGTATTTTCATTCATTCTCTAATCCTTTCCAGTGATTTATCCCTTTACTTCGTTCTTTGTCAATGCTTAAAGTGGTTCGTTCAAGATTTTTCCTTCTCTCTTATCATATCAATTTATTTGTTATTTCAATTCTACCGGTGGTTCGTTGAAGGCCTTCCCAAGTTTGACGCTATATCTATCTTAATCTTTTCAACGAGAATAAGTAGTATGCCAAACCCGTTGTTTGTCATCAATTTAATTGGTGAAGGATAAGCATAATGTAATTCTTATTCTTTGTTTCATCGTGTAAATTCAATTCGTTATTCCGGAGGCGCATCAAATTCTCGGTTTCACTTGTTTCATCTTTTCTTTTCCGGAGTTCCAAGCTCTCTCAATTTATTTCATCGTGAGGGTCCATCTAATCATTACAAGGTTTCACCTTGTGTTTTTCAATTTCTCTTTCCTTTTGTTTGATCATCCTTTTATTACCGGAGGTTCTACATGATGGTTTCATCAAGAATTTAATTTCCTTCTCGAAGTGTTCATCAACATTCTTTTCTAAGGAACTCAAGTATTCTTCTTCGTATAATCCAGAGTGCAATTCTTTCTACCATATTATTGGAGGTGATATTATGTCATTCTTGATAATGTGAGCTCATGTTTCATGATTCACATGTTGTTAAGAATGAGGTATTTTAAATCCATCAACCTTTTCGTTGGAGTTATCTTGTGTCATGTTTCACCTAAAGCCTTTCCTAAGGACTGTTGCTATTTATGGTGCTCATAAATGACCCAAGTTCTTCATCTATCCTCCCGGTGTAATAGCTTTCTCGTCTCCTTGTTCATACCTATCCAATTCTTTTCCTGTGAGTGGCAGGTTGTCACCTCATAATTTGAGATGTATTCCATAAGACCATATCAAGTGTATTCTTTTCATTGTTGGTGTTCCAACAACTCCGTTCGACCCTTCTCCTAAAGATGCCTTTTCAAGCTCTTTTGTGGCAGAAGTTGACATTTTCTTCTCCATTCTCCTATTTCAATTATCTATCTTCTATTCTTTCGTTCCGGAGGCATTGCGATGTTGTTCTTTTCACCCATCATCTCGTTTTGTCAAAGATCGTGTTCTTTTCATGCCTATCCATTTAACCGGAGTGTTGTGCCCTTTTGCTCAAGTTCTTTTCGCCTTATCAAGTCTTGCATCTCTTTTAACCGGAGTGCCATATGAATTTGTTCTTCCTTGTTCCTCTTCCCTACCGGAGTGCTTTCAACTTTGTTCTACTTCATTGCATTCTTACTTTCAAGTTGTTCAACTTCTCAAGGTTCTTTGGTTTCACTCGTTTGTCAAAGAAGCAACTTAGTTTTACCTCTTCTCCTTCTCTTCTTTTTCCCTCCGGTGCCATTCTAGATCCCGGGACGAGATCCTCTCGTAGTGGTGGAGTGTTGTGATGCCCCGAGACCGATGTGCCAGGTGTCGTCCAGTTATTTGCTGTCGTTGCCATGTCATTTGCTTGCATGTTGCATTTCATCATGTCATTATGTGCATTGCATCATCATGTTTTCAAAACCTGCATCCGTCCGGGTTCCCCCAGTTCCTTCTGTTGTCTGTTCTGAGCCCAGCCACACTTGCACGCGCCCGCGGCACATCCAAAATATTATTTTATAAGTGGCCGAAAAATGTTCTCGGAATGGGATGAAAGTTGGCATGCGGTGTTTTTATGTTGTAGGTAGGCCACCTGCCAAGTTTCATCGCGTTCGGAGTCCGTTTGACGCCCCAACGGATAACTATAGAGGTAGTATAACCAGTCTAACGTCGGACGTTTTCGGTCCCCGAAAACCGTTGCCGGGCTTTCCCTCTCTTTCCTCTCTAGACCGTCTACACAGCCCACTACCTACCGTCAGGTCCAACCTAACCTCTCTTGTCAGCCCGCGGCCCTCCTCGCAGGCGCCCGAAAGCTGCCCCGGACCCGAACCGGACTTTGGTCACTGTTGTGTCCAGTTCATCCCCAAACATCTACAAAACGTCTCCGTTTTGTTAATTGGACTTCTAGTATATTTTTTTCCGACCGTCCGATTACGATCGAAGGGACGGATTAGTCCCTAAATGTCTCCCTCTTTCTTTATATATATATACTCTCTAGTCTAAATCTAGACCAAACCCTAACTTCTAGGCACTTGTCCCTGCCGCCGCCGCCGCACTTATTCCCCAAATCCCCATCGGGATCTCACCCACAGCCAACCACAAACCTCCCTTGGTCTCCTCCTTGTTGTCCCATCGAACCAATCCCACCACACCAGCTCCTCCCGATCCATTGAGCGCCTCCTCCTCCCTGTTCAATCCAGAGGAGTGGAGCTCCTCCACGCCCACGCCTCCTCGCACCTTCCTTCCCTACTCCCAAAGACAGCCACGAGCGAGCGCCCGAGCCCCTGTCGATCTCTTCCACCGCTCGCGCGACATCATCTCGTCTTCTTCACCATGCGCCGCTGGACCAGGCCAGTCCCGTCGCCCCAGCGTTCTTCTTTTCTCCCGTGCTCCTACCTCGTCTCACCTCTGTCTCCCTCACTCTATTTTGGACCAGGGGCCCCGTGCCATGGAGCTCCATGTCCACCGGCTCGCCTCTGCTTTGATCCGGCAGGAAACGAGACCCTGGCGATCTCCCGCGACCGGATCCGGCCACCCCGACACCCTGTGCCCTCGGGCCCCGCCGGACCTCCTTCCTCCGTGCCAAGTCTCGCCGACGCCATGCCTCACCTTCGCCTCGGCAACGCATCAGTTCCTTCGTTGACCGAGCCACTCGCCCGCGCGAGGCCTGCTCTGCTCCCGCCAGCGACCTGCAGCCCAACCCCGCCTCAAGCGGCGCCGCCTTCACAGGACGACCGCGCCAAGTACAGCGCCGCCTCGCCCCGCGGCGTCGACCTGCTGCTAGCGCCCCTGTCGAGTTTCTCTGCTTCGCCCGCTCGCTCCCTGCATTGACCTATTCCAGTGCAAGCAAGAACAAGCGCCAAGGCCCAGCGTGCCCTGCCAGGCCGGCCTGCTTCCCCTCCGAGCTGGGCCTGGCCCATGGATGAGGCCGCCCCCCCGAGCGCCCTCCTTTTTTCTCTCTGTTGGGCCAGCCTTCAGATTCGGCCCGATGAGTTTTTTTCCCTGCTACGAATTTATTCTTTACCCAGAGTTTACCTATTTTACAGAAAAACCCTCAGCATCCATGCATTTAATAACTAATTAACCGTGCATCGGAATTAAACAAACTTAATATGAAAGTTGCTTAGAATTTTGTCTAGTTTCATAATATATCACTTTCATCCATGTTTACAATGTTTAAAATGATGTTTCTGTGTATTTCCCATAATGCCATGCTAAAATGATTTATTTCATAACTTAATAACCGTAGCTCCAAATTTAATAAACTTTATATGTAAATGGGGTAGAAAAATGCCTAGATTATCATGATGGCTTTACTTTGCATGTTTAACAACTCTAAATTTATGTTTAGGGCAGAACAGTACCAAACCTAATATATGCATATGAGGAGTTTCTGGACTTGTTGTTTTGTTGTTCCGACCTCATTTAAACTTGCCTAGATTAGATAGTTTCATCATGCTTCCACTCTTGCCATTGTTTAACAACATTTAATATTGTTGGGTACATAAACGAGATCGAACTAAATAACTTGAATGTGGTGTTTCGTCAATATGCAACGGAGTTGCATATTGAGCTCCACTTAATTAGTAGGGTTGTTTGTGCACTTTGCCATGCCATGCTTCATTAAACCGGACATGCATCATACTTGTTTGTGCATCATGCCATGATTATGTGGTGGTTGTTTACTATGCTGTTTGCTCTTTTCCGGTGTTGCTTCTTCGGGTTGGTTCCGATAACATCGCGTTTGTGAGGACCCGTTCGACTACACCCGTTTGTCTTCTTCATGGACTCGTTCTTATTCCTTGCGAGATTTCAGGCAAGATGTCCGTACCCTCGAAATCACTTCTATCTTTGCTTGCTAGTTGCTCGCTCTTTTGCCATGCCTATGCTGCGATACCTACCACTTGCTTATCATGCCTCCCATATTGTTGAACCAAGCCTCTAACCCACCTTGTCCTATCAAACCGTTGTTTGGCTATGTTACCGCTTTGCTCAGCCCCTCTTATAGCGTTGTTAGTTGCAGGTGAAGATTGAAGTTTGTTCCTTGTTGGAACATGGAGATGTTGTTCCTTGTTGGAACATGTTTACTTGTTGGGATATCACAATATCTCTTATTTAATTAATGCATCTATATACTTGGTAAAGGGTGGAAGGCTCGGCCTTATGCCTGGTGATTTGTTCCACTCTTGCCGCCCTAGTTTCCGTCATATCGGTGTTATGTTCCCGGATTTTGCGTTCCTTACGCGGTTGGGTTATAATGGGAACCCCTTGACAGTTCGCTTTGAATAAAACTCCTCCAGCAAGGCCGAATCTTGGTTTTACCATTCACCACTTAGCCTTTTCTTTTCCCTTGGGAGTCGCGCTCTTGAGGGTCATCATTATTTTAACCCCCCCCCCCCCCGGGCCAGTGCTCCTCTGAGTGTTGGTCCACCTTGTCAGCCGCCGGTGGCCACCAGGGACAACTCTGGGCTGGCCTACCGGAAGTTTGGACAATCCGATGTGCCTTGAGAACGAGATATGTGCAGCTCCTATCAGGATTTGTCGGCACATTCGGGTGGCTTTGCTGGACTTGTTTTACCATTGTCGAAATGTCTTGTAGCCGGGATTCCGAGTCTGATCAGGTCTTCCCGCTAGAAGGAATATCCTTCGTTGACCGTGAGAGCTTGTGATGGGCTAAGTTGGGACACCCCTGCAGGGATTTGAACTTTCGAAAGCCGTGTCCGCGGTTATGGACATATGGGAATTTGTTAATGTCCGGTTGTAGAAAACCTGAAGTTGACCTTAATTAAAACACATCAACCGCGTGCGTAACCATGATGGTCTCTTCTCGGCGGGGTCCGGGAAGTGAGCACGGTGTTGGAGTTATGCTTGACGTAGGTTGTTCTAGGATCACTTCTTGATCATAGTTGTTCGATCATGCTTTGCCTTCTCTTCTCGCTCTCCTTTGCGTATGTTAGCCACCATATATGCTAGTCGCTTGCTGCAGCTCCACCTCATACCATTACCTTACCTATAAGCTTAAATAGTCTTGATCGCGAGTGTGTGAGATTGCTGGGTCCCCGTGACTCACAGATACTTCCAAAACCAGTTTGCAGGTGCCGATGTTCCCGAGCAGATGACGCAACCAAGCTCAAGGAGGAGCTCGACGAAGATCGTGTCCTTTATGTTGTTTCGTTCTAGTTGATCAGTAGTCGATCCCAGTTGGGGTCGATCGGGGTCCATGTCTCATTTGGGGTTCTTCTTTTATTTTGGTTCCATAGTCGGACCTTGATTGTATTTGGATGTTGTAATGCTTTATTCATGTAATTGTGTGAAGTGGCGATTGTAAGCCAACTATGTATCTTTTTCCCTTACGTATTGCATGGGTTGTGTGAAGATCACCTCACTTGCGACATTGCTTTCAATGTGGTTATGCCTCTAAGTCGTGCTTTGACACGTGGGAGATATAGCCGCATCGAGGGCGTTACATTTGAGCAATCAAGCTAGCGTCTCTCTAGTATTCGCACAACAAGAGCATTTTTCGTGGTTGCACATTTTGAGCTCACCCCTTGGTTGTGCGGATCCCATCTATCTTCCGTGTGTGTGTTCCTAGTGATATCATTGGGTTTGATCTATTTGTTTTTACTTGCATTTTTGTGAATCTTCTCAACCTTATCGATATCTTGACTAACATTTGCTTGAAATTTTTGCCACCATCCTAACCGAGCTCCTCCATAAGCCTTTTACTTGTAGGTGTGAGAAACAATTCCCGGTACCAATTCCCCTATTATAGCATCGTGAGATCATACTTGTTACATCCACAATCTTCGGAAAAGGTAACTTTGGTTTTGTTCTCTCATTTTTCCTACTCACCACCACTTTCTCATGATGGATAGGCCAAGTACTTCTATCAACCCACTCTTCATGGAGCAAGACGACGACATGAACTCCTTCGTCACCAAGAGTCACCTCTTTGGTGCACAACGTGCTTTGCATCAAGAGCAACAAGCTATGAGTGATTGCATCGACAACCTTGCCGCCGACTTGCGACTTTTCGAGAAACGTACAAGGGACTACTTCGACCACAAGCTCGACGATCACAAGCAAGAGAATGATGCAAGGATGGACAAAATTCATGCTTTGTTGCTCGACCACTCGTCTTCCACTTCAAGAATGAGCCGTTCAAGCCACCACTCCGACTTCACCCTCTCCGACTCAAGTACACCGTCTTCAAACACTCTTCATCGAGCCGCGCGTACCGACCGTCAAGCAAGCCTCAATCCACTTCGAGACACCGACTCCCAAGAGCATCGCCGACGTCAAACCCAAGAAGCCTTTGCGCTAGCACGAGAATGGCAACGACAACGCCAACATGAAGAGGAAGAATGTGCACGTCTACACCAACATGCACAAGATGCTGAGACACAACATCAAGAACAATAACTCCGTGATGCTCAAGCACTTGCGGCGCAACAAGCTCTATGCAATTCGAGTCGAGCCGTTGCCGACCGAAGCCGTCAAGCCTGTGAACAAGATGAAGCACTTCGCGAAGAAATTCAAGAACAAATATTTCAAGCTCGCGTGCATCGTCAAGTTCCTCCTCGAGCTCGTGAAGCTCCCCCACAAGCTCGCCAATACCATCAAGTTCATCGAGAGCATGAAGACAATGGAAATACTCCACGACAAGAGCAACATGAGGTTGACAACCTTCCATGTCAAGAGCACCACGAGTTGAACAATCATCTACAACATGAGCGTCATCATCGCCGACCCCAATACAATGAAGAGCAACGCCACGGCAAGCTCAAGTTCACCATGCCTAAGTTCAACGGAAGCAACGATCCCGAAGAGTACCTTTCATGGGCATTGAAAGTTGACAAGATCTTCCGTTTGCACAATTATGAAGAAGAGAAGAAGATCACGATGGCATCCCTTGAGTTCCAAGACTATGTCCTTATTTGGTGGGAACAAGTCATTGAGCGCCGAGAGGTAAGAGGTGATCCACCCATCACTACTTGGGCGCAAATGAAGGATGTCATGAGAGCACACTTCGTCCCTACCTACTACAACCACGACCTCTTCAAGAAACTCCAACAACTCAAGCAAGGAACCAAGAGCGTTGAAGAATACTACAAGGAGATGGATATTGCAATGATAAGAGCCAATGTCACGGAAGATGATGAGCAAACAATGGCACGCTTCTTGAATGGCCTCAACCATCCCATCAAGATCGCCGACTTCCAACCATACTCAAATCTCATCGAGCTAGTGCACCAAGCCACCAAAGCGGAACGCCAAGTGCAAGATGATTTCAAATATGCCAAGTACTCGTCCAAGACCTACGGATCCTTTAATCAAGCTCCCGCGACTTCGGCAACTCCTACCTCAACTAGAGCATCACCAAGTACCGGCGACAAGTCAAGTTACAAGAAGACTTCGACAAGCGCAAGTCGTCCTCCTACTACAAGCAACTTCAAGCCGAAAGCTTCATCATCATCTACTCCAACCGATGAGACCATCAAGACAAGTTCCATCAAATGTTTCACATGCGGATGCCGAGGCCACAAGTCCTTCAAGTGCACAAACAAGCGCACCATGATCCTCAAGGACGACGGAACCTACGACTCCATGAGTGAAGGAGAAATGGAAGCCCTTGAGCAAGTGGCCATGCACCGACAAGTGAACAACGAAGACGAAGATGATCAAGTCTTTTGTGATGAAGATTCAAGTCCCGCTCTTGTTGTCTCCAAGGTCTTGACTCTTCAACATCAACAAGACGAAGATCAAAGATGCCATATCTTCCACACAAAGGCCGGTATCAATGGACGGTCCGTCAAGGTCATCATCGATGGAGGTAGTTGCCACAACTTAGCAAGTGAAGAATTATGCTCCAAACTTCAATTGGTCAAGATGAAGGACCCTCACCCCTATAAGGTTCAATGGCTAAGTGACACCGGTACCATACAAGTCGAGCATCGAGTACAAGTCTCTTTCAAGATCGGCGCCTATGAAGACACTTTGGAGTGTGATGTCCTTCCGATGACCGTTTGCCACCTCCTTCTTGGGCGGCCATGGAAATTTGACCGAGGTGTCATTCACAATGGGCATACCAATCACTATAGCTTCAAAATGTAAGGGAAAGAGTTTGTACTACGTCCTATGTCTCCAAGCCAAGTGCTCGCCGACAAGCAAAACACCCATCGTGGAGAGAATAGTGAGAGAGTGAGCCACCAAAAAGAGAGTGGGTGCCAAAAGCCCAAATTGAGTGCCTCCACGATGAGCGACAAGAAAAACTTAGTCCTATTTGCCACCAAACGTGAGATGAGAGAAGTGTGTGAGAACCCATCAAGTGTCCTACACTATGTCCTATTGTGCAAGGACGAGGCACCAAAAACTGACACCTCTCACAATCTACCTTTGGTGTTATCTTCTCTATTGCAGGAATTTCAAGATGTTTTTCCCGATGAGCTACCTCTGGGACTACCTCCACTACGAGGCATTGAGCACCGCATCGATCTCATTCCCTGAGCGCCACTTCCAAACAAAGCTCCCTACCGCATCAACCCCGAAGAAACCAAAGAAATTCAAAGGCAAGTAAAGCATCTCATAGACCATTGCCATGTGCGTGAAAGTTTGAGCCCTTGTGCCGTACCGGTCATCCTTGTGCCAAAACGTGACGGTAGCTTTCGCATGTGCTCCGATTATAGACCTATCAATGCTATCATCGTTCGCTATAGGTACCCCATTCCATGCCTAGATGATATGCTTGATGAGTTAGCGGTGCCACTATATTTTCCAAAATTGATCTTAAGAGTGGTTACTATCAAATCCGCATACAAGAGGGCGATGAATGGAAAACCGCCTTCAAAACCAAGTTTGGTTTGTATGAGTGGTTAGTCATGCCTATGGGTCTCTCGGAAGCACCGGGCACTTTTATGCGCCTTATGAATCATGTCTTTCACCCTTACATTGGTATATTTGTTGTGGTTTACTTCGATGACATTCTTGTGTTTAGCAAATCTATCAAAGAGCATGTCACCCATGTCCGCACCGTTTTGCAAACTCTTAGAAAAGAGTGCCTCTATGCTAATATGGAGAAATGCCTTTTTGGTGTTGATAAGCTCGTTTTCTTGGGTTTTGTTGTTTCTTCTAAGGGTGTTCATGTAGATGAGTCCAAGATCAATGCTATTAAGACTTGGCCGCAACCAACCAACTTGCATCAAGTGCGTAGTTTCCTTGGTCTTGCGGGTTTCTATCGTCGCTTTGTGAAGGATTTTAGCACCATTGCTTCGCCTTTGCATGCTTTGAGCAAGAAGAATGCGCCTTTTATTTGGAGACCATCCCAAGATACCGCATTCAATGAGCTTAAGAATTTGCTTACTCATGCTCACGTGCTTGCTTTACCCAACTTCGACAAACCTTTTGAAATTCATTGTGATGCTAGTGGTAATGGCATAGGAGGTGTGTTAACACAAGAGAAGCACCCCATAGCTTACTTTAGTGAGAAATTTTCCAGAGCGCAACTCAATTACCCCATCTACGACAAGGAGCTATATGCTTTAGTCCGCGTTTTGCATGAATGGGAACACTAACTTCGTCCCCATGAGTTTATCATTCATACCGATCATGAGACTCTCAAGTATCTTAAGGGTCAAACTAAGTTGAACAAGCGTCATGCTAAATGGAGTGAATTTATTGAGTCTTTTCCCTATGTCATCAAGTACATCAAGGGTAAAGAAAACATTGTAGCAGATGCGCTTTCCCGTATATGCATGCTTGTCACCCAACATGAATTGGATGTCATTGGTTTTGAGCATATCATAGACTTGTATGAGCATGATGCAACTTTTGCCATTCCTTATAACAAGTGTTTGTCGCATGCATCTTGGGAACGTTATTACCTAAAAGATGGATATCTTATGAGAGCTAACAAACTTTGCATTCCCGAGTCCTCTCTTCGTTTGTTGCTTTTGCAGGAATCCCATGGAGGAGGCTTAATGGGACACTTCAGACATGACAAGACACTCGCTACGCTCTCCAAGAACTATTTTTGGCCAAAGATGGTTCGCGATGTCAATCATTTCACCAACCAGTGTTCAACATGTCACAAAGCTAAGTCCAAAGCTCAATCTCATCATCTCTATATGCCTTTACCAATTCCATACCAACCTTGGGAAGACATTAGCATGGACTTTGCACTTGGTTTGCCTAGAACTCGAAATGAGAAAGACTCCATATTTGTCGTTGTGGACCGTTTCTCCAAAATGGCACATTTTATTCCTTGCAACACGATAGACGATGCTTCACATGTTGCAAATTTGTTTTGTAGGGAAATATTACGTCTTCATGGAATGCCAAGGACAATTGTCTCGGACCGCGACGTCAAGTTCTTGAGTTACTTTTGGAAGACCTTATGCGCCAAGCTCGGAATCAAGTTACTCTTCTCCACGGCATACCACCCTCAAACCAACGGCCAAACGGAGGTGACGAACCGTACACTCTCCACTCTACTACGAGTCTTGATCAAGAAGAACATCAAGGAGTGGGAGGAGTGCCTACCAATCACCGAGTTCACCTACAACCGTGCAACACATTCGACTACCGGCAAGTCCCCTTTCGAAGTCGTCTATGGATTCAACCCATTGTCCCCATTGGACATTCTTCCTCTACCACTACAAGAGCGCATCAACATGGACGCGAGCGACCGAGTGAACCACATCAAGAAGATGCATGAAGATACAAGGCACACCATAGAGCGCAAGTACAACGACTCGTGAACAAGCAACGCCAACAAGTCCCTAATGGTGTTCCAACTGGGTGACCTAGTTTGGGTACATCTCCGCAAGGATCGCTTCCCCAAGGAACGCAAGTCCAAGCTACTTCCAAGAGCCGATGGCCCATTCAAGGTACTTGCATGCTACAACGACAACGCCTACAAGGTCGACATCCCACGAGACAAGTACAATGTGAGCGACACATTCAACGTCAAAGACTTGGCCAAGTACCATGGTGATGAAGATCACGATCCGTGGACGGATCTCTCCCAAGGGGGGGAGATGATGCGGAGCATCCTTCCATCATCCCCATGGACTCTACACCGACACATCAAGCCCCACGTGGACCTATGACAAGAGCGAGAACACGTGCTTTGGAAACCAAGGTGAACTCCTTCCTGCTTAGCTTGCATATGGATACGAATGGAACATTGTTGCTACCTCACCAAGATACGCTATGTCTCATTAGGTACGAAGAGGAACAACACTAAGAGGCTCAGGAGGACCCCCCAAGGAGAAGAGGAACCACCCCAAGACCACGCGGACCAAGACAGAGTGCAACACCAGCAAAACTGGAAGTCCCAGGTGACCCCGTGCGCACGGGCCCCCGAGACCCCGTGCCCACGGGCTATCCAGGAAGTGGGCGCTGGACCACCCCGTGCGCACGAGCCTGTACCGTGCCCATGGGACCCCCGTGCGCACGGGCCCAACTTACCCCGTGCGCACGGGCCTCCCAGGATGGACGGCTGAGATCCCCAAACCGAGCCCCTCTTCATCTCTTTCGACCCCAAGACTATATAAATCGTACCTAGAGCTATGTTTAGGGTTAGCAAAGTATGAACAAAGTATGCGATGAGATATTTGTGAGCTTTGCTCCTTCTACCTTCCCATTTGTGGAATCAAGACCCCTTTGGGAAGAATCCTAGTGGATTTCAAGACCTCCTCTAGGAGAAGACTATCTTCAAGACCTCATCTCCTAGGAGTGAGAAGAACTTTGCCATTGTATCTTTCCTTTGATTGTGTGTGTGACTTGTGGATCTTATGTTGCTATCCTAGTGGATGTGTGATTGGGGAATTGTTTGAGTGTTTTCCTCTTTGTGTTCTTGAGAGTTAGCCCTTTTCCACCTCCAAGTGTGAAAAGATCTCCCTCTAGGATTTCATCCTATATCAAACATCCTTTTGGAGAGTCCTAGAAATTTTAGAGAAGTCTTTGATAAATCTCCTATAGAAACCAGCATGACCTAGGAAACTATGAATACCTTTGATATCTTTAGGACATGGCATTTTCTCAATTGCATCAACCTTATCTTTGTCCATTTCAATACCTTTTTCAGAAATTTTTATGATCCAAGACAATACCTTCATTATCCATAAAGTGGCACTTCTCCCAATTCAAGACAAGATTTGTTTGTTCACATCTCTACAAAACTTGACCAAGATTGCTTAAACAATCATCAAAAGACTTCCCATAAATGGAAAAGTCATCCATGAAAACCTCAACAATATTTTCACAAAAGTCAGAGAATATAGAAGTCATACATCTTTGAAAGGTAGCAGATGCATTGCATAAACCAAAAGCCATACATGTATAAGCATAAGTTCCAAAAGGACAAGTAAAAGTGGTCTTTTCTTGATCAGGTTGAGAAACAGGTATTTGTGAAAAACAAAGTATCCATCTAGGAAGCAAAAATGTGGGTGCTTAGATAACCTTTCTAGCATTTGATCAATAAAAGGCAGAGGATAATGATCTTTTCTAGTTGCTTTGTTTAATTTTCTAAAATCAATTACCATTCTATAGCCTGTAACAATTCCTTGTGGAATAAGTTCATTCTTATCATTAGGAATAACAGTAATACCTCCTTACTTAGGGACACAATGAACAGGACTTACCAATCTACTATCAGCTATAGGATAGATTATACATGCTTCCGGAAGTTTTAATATTTCCGTTCTTGCCACTTCTTTCATCTTCGGGTTTAACTGATGTTGGTGATCAACAACGGGTTTAGCATCAGGTTCCATATTAATCTTGTGCTGACATAGATGGGACTAGTGCCCTTTAAATCATCAAGAGTATATCCAATAGCAGCTCGGTGCTTCCTCGGAACTTTCAATAATCTTTCTTCTTCATGTTCTGAAAGGTTAGCACTAATAATAAGAGGATATATCTTCTTCTCATCAAGATAAGCATATTTCAAAGTGTCTGGCAATTGTGTTAATTCAAACATAGGATCACCTTTAGGTGGAGGAGGACCTCCTAGAGTTTCATTAGGCAAATTGTGTTTAAGCAGAGTACATTGTTCAAACAGAATCTTATCTATTTCATTTCTTTCATGCATATGTAAATCATTTTCATGGTCTAGCAGATATTGTTCTAATGGATCAGTAGGAGGCACAACAATAGAAGCAAGACCAATTATTTCATCCTTACCAGGCAATTCTTTTTCATGAAGCTTTCTACTCAACTTGGAAAAATTAAACTCATGAGATTCATCACCAAAGCTAACACCGACAGTTTGCTTCTCACAATCTATTTTAGCATTAATGTTGTTCAAGAAAGGTCTACGAAAGATAATGGGACAAAAGTCATCTTGAGGGGAACCAAGAGCAAGAAAATCAGTAGGGTATTTTATTTTCCCACACAAGACTTCAACATCTCTAACAATCCCAATTGGTGATATAGTATCTCTATTAGCATGTTTAATAGTAACATCTATGTCTTCTATCTCTACGGGTGCTATGTCATTCATAATTTATTGATATAAGGAATAAGGAATAGCACTCAAGCTAGCAGCTGAGTCACATAAACCATGATAACAATGATCTCCTATTTTAACTGAAACAATGGGCATGCCAACAACAGGTCTATGTTTATCCTTTTTATCAGCTTTGGCAATTCTAGTAGCTTCTTCACAGAAGTAAATAACATGCCCATCTATATTTTCTTCTAAGAGATACTTAACCATAGCAACACTAGGTTCTACTTTAATTTGTTCATCATGTTTAGGTGGTCTAATATAACTTTTGTTGACCATAGTTGAAACTTTAGCTTCCTTTATCCTAACAGGGAAATGGGGTTTCTCAATATAAGCAGTAGGAACAACTGGATCAACATTATAAAGTATAGTTTCCTCCTTAGCTAGTTCTGGTTCTTTAATTTATTCTTAAATAGGTGGGTGATATTTAAACCACTTCTCCTTAGGGAGATCAACATGAGTAGCAAATGATTCACAAAAGGAGGCTACAATCTCATAGTCAAGTCCATATTTAGTGCTAAACTTTTGAAAAGCATCGATATTTATAAAAGATTTAACACAATCATACTTATGCTTAATACCTGACTCTTTACCTTCGTCGAGTTACCAATCTTCAGACTTGCATTTAATTCTTTAGAAAAGAACCAGTACAAGAAGTATCTAGCATGGATTGATCATCACGAGAAAGCCGAGCATAAAAATCCTGAATAATAATTTCTCTTGAGAGCTAATGATTGGGACATGAATATAACATTGACTTAAGCCTCCCGCAAGCTAGAACTACTTTCTCCTTCACGAGGCCAAAAATTATATATGTAATTCCGATCACGATGAACTAGATGCATGGGATAATTTTTTTTGTTCAAATTCCAATTTCAATCGATTCCAATTCCAAGATCCAATATCATCGCATAGCCTATACCATGCCAATGCTTTTCCCTTCAAAGATAAAGGGAAAACCTTATTTTTAACTTCATCTCCGGGTAAACCTGCCAGCTAAGCAATCCACAAATTTGTTCCACATATATCAAGCGCATATCAGGATGTTCGGTTCCATCTCCTTCATAAGGATTAGCTAGCAATTGTTCTATCATACCCGAAGGAATTTCATATTCAATATTTTCAGTAGGTGCTGTAGGTTGTGAGGTAGCTAATTTCGGTTCCGGTCGAGGTGAAGATACCCCGAACAAACCCCTCAAAGGATTGTTTTCCATAGTAACAAGTGATAGTGTATTTCAGCACACTATATAAATATTTCCTTACCAAATTCCACTTACCAAAGGCGCTTCACTCCCCGACAATGGCGCCAGAAAATAGCCTTGATGACCCACAAGTATAGGGGATCAATTGTAGCTCTTTTTGATAAGTAAGAGTGTCGAACCCAACGAGGAGCAGAATGAAATGACAAGTGGGTTTCAGCAAGGTAATGTCTGCAAGTGCTGAAGTTGTAAGTAACAGAGTAGTTTGATAGCAAGATATTTTGTAACGAGCAAGTAATGATAATAGTAAAAAAAGTGCATCAAGGTAGCCCAATCCTTTTGAGGCAAAGGACAGGCCAAAATGGTCTCTTATAGTAAGCAAATCGTTCTTGACGGTACACAGGAATTTCATCTAGTCTTCTTTCATCATGTTGATTCGATTCATGTTCGCTACTTTGATAATTAGATATGTGGGTGGACCGGTGCTTAGGTGATGTTCTTACTTGAACAAACCTCCTACTTATTATTAACCCCCTCGCAATCATCTGCAATTATGAGAAAAGTATTAAGGATAAATCCTAACCATAGCATTAAACTTTTGGATCCAATCAGTCCCTTACGGAATAGCGCATAAACTAGGGTTTAAGCTTCTGTCACTCTCGCAACCCATCATCTAATAATTACTCCAGAATGCATTCCCTTAGGCCCAAATATGGTGAAGTGTCATGTAGTCGATGTTCACATGACACCACTAAGGGAATCACAACATACATACTATCAAAATATTGAACACATATCAAGTTCACATGATTACTTGCAACATGATTTCTCCTGTGACCTCAAGAACAAAAGTAACTCCTCACAAGTGATAAACATGCTCAAGATCAAAGGGGTATTAAATAGCATAATGGATCTGAACATATAATCTTCCACCAAATAAACCATGTAGTAATTAACTACAAGATGTAATCAACACTACTTGTCACCCACAAGCACCAATCTATAGTTCCGGTAATAAGATTGAACACAAGAGATGAACTAGGGTTTGAGATGAGATGGTGTTGTTGAAGTTGTTGATGGAGATTACCCTCCCCAAGATGGGAGAGTTGTTGGTGATGATGATGATGATGATTTCCCCCTCCGGGAGGGAAGTTCCCCCGGCGGAGTCGCTCCGCCAGAGGGCAAAAGTGCTCCTACCAAGTTATGCCTCGAGACGATGGTGCTCCGTCCCGAAAGTCCTCTCCTTATTTTTTTTCTAGGTCAAAATGACTTATATACCAAAAGATGGGCACCAGAGGTGGGCCTGGGTGAGCACAACCTACCAAGGCGCGCCTGGGCTCCCTGGTGCGCCTAGGTGGATTGTGCCCACCTAGTGGGCCCCCTCAGGTACTTATTTGCTCCAATATTCTTCATATATTCCATAAAAATTCTCCATAAATTTCAGCTTGTTTGGAGTTGTGCAGAATAGGTAGCCTGGCGTAGCTTTTCCAGGTCCACTTTTCCAGCTGCCGGAATTCTCCCTCGTTATGTGTACCTTGCAAATTATGAGAGAAAAGGCATTATAATTACTCCAAAAAGCATTATTATGCATAAAAACATCATAAATAACAGTAGGAAAACATGATGCAAATTGGACGTATCAGTGATGTTTAGGTCTAGATGTGGATTTTTTTGTCCATACAGAACCCTGAAGTTTTAAGTTCATTTTCTTCTGTACATTTGTGCAGATATTTGATTGATACAAATATTTAGTCTAGATTCTTATGGATTGCCTCTTAATGTTGTTGATTTTGTATAGGTGAAGAGTATCAAGTATGTGTGTTGCTTGTCTAACTGTATGCATTTTGTTGGTTTGATAATTCATCCTCGAAAAAATCATATCGGGTTGTACTTGCTAGATGTTTGATATTTGGCTTTAATGAAAGCTATTTCTCAAGCAAAAATAATTCATTGAAGTCATTTGACAAAGAGAAATGTTCTCTGTATAGTGGATACCATCATAGATGCTTTTACTTGTTAGCAAAAAGCACTCATTTATAGAAACTGAACACATAATAGGGAAAATAATTGATATCGACTGCTAAGGTCTGCTCATAATTGATATTCCTAATAGATCTGCACCTTGGCAAGCAGATCCATTAGACATGGAAAAGATCGATGGTTTTAAGCTATGTAGTCTCCTACTTTCCCCTTATTTAGCTACTTTTAGTTTTTGTTACTTTGCGGTATAGATATTCTTTGTCCTAATATTTGTAGGGAAATCAATTGGATCCTTATCTTCTATTTGTGCTTGCAGGCTAGTGATTGGGCTAGAGTCAAAGCAAAAGTCCCCTCGCCAAAATAGCCCTGATACAGTCGATGAAGTTAGGATAGTTACGATTCAGGTTTGTGTGGAAAGTAAGCCGGTTTGCTTTACCCGTGACGACTCATTTATTCTGTGCAATGTGACATTTTCTTGGGCCTTCTGTTTGCAGTGTGGCACATACAAAGAAAAGATCAAGAGACCAATTTCTTAATGATTTTGTTTGTGCGGCATAACATAGTTACATGGTTATGTTGAAAATAGCCATGTTTTGCAGAAGATAAACACAAGGATCTACTTTCCTATTTTTTGTTTGTCATGTGCGTTCCTGCTACAGATTTTTGTAGGGAAATTCACCATGGGAGTTTAAATATTATTGGTTCCCTTCCCATCAGTTTACTTTCTTGCATTTATTCTTCATATTATAGGCCACACTTTTCCTATTTTGTTAAAGAAGTGAACTCATTCCTAAACTTCCACCGTATATACATTTAACACTGGGATACTATACCAACTCAACAATACACTGATCCTTCATTGTCTTTAAAAAAACTATGAATTTCTTTGTGTTAGTGTAGTACTATATCCCACTGATGCTTCTTTGTAACACGTTCATCTATTTGGGTTCATGCCTTGAAAGAGTAGTATATTGGGCACCCTAAGATAATCATCGAGGTGTTTGGTGAAATTTTAAATGATTTATTAAGCGACCTTTCATGATTGACCATTGTATGTGTCAGGACCCTGATCCTAAGTCACACCGATCTAGCATGTAACACATCATATCACTTTGCAGCCTCAAGCACGGTATTCCCACGGCTGCAGCCTTACCTTGGCCGAGATCGTTTGCTCCTTTTGGCTCACACATATGATTGTGTCGCTAGCATCCATATGACCGAGAACCCGAGACAACATGACTAGTCATAAACCCAAGGTGGCACAAACTTACAGGGACAGGCATACATGACCCATCAATGCATGTGTTGGTTAGCAGCGAATGTAACCGGGCTCTAGCAAGCTATCAGGACTCTGGTAAACATTGCATGACATTTCCCTGTAGGACAGACACAGGAGCAAAGAAGGACACATGCCGATCAATCCATGTGTTCCGGTGGAAGCACTAGGAGACATTTCCCCATAAGGAAGGCTACCAAGAATAAAAAAACTAGGTGTCGGATCCCACACATACCAAAGCTTTTCAACAACATACACACAATATACTCGATATGTGTAGATACAACATGGCATCACAACGTAACTCTATGACTCAAAGTATTTATCTGAAAGGCTCCAAAGATCCATACATATCATAATATTACAAACAGGGGTCACATGGCCCATCATACAAGTATACAAGCAACGGAAGCATCAACATGTCTGAGTACAGATGATATCTACTACACAACTTGTTCTTGTAGACTCGTGTTGGGCCTCCAAGCCCAGAGTTTTGTAGGGCAATAGCAAATTTCCCTCAAGTGGATGACCTAAGGTTTATCAATCCATGGGAGGAGTAGGATGAGGATGGTCTCTCTCAAACAACCCTGCAACCAAATAATAAAAAGTCTCTTGTGCCCCCAACACACCAAATACAATGATAATTTGTATAGGTGCACTAGTTAGGCGAAGAGATGGTATATAAGTGTAGTGGTGATAGTAGATATTGATTTTTGTAATACTAACAATAAAAAACAGCAAGGTGGCGACAATAAAAGTAAGCACAAACGGTATTGCAATGCTTGAAAATGAGGCCTAGCGTCCATAATTTCGCTAGTGCAATCTCTCAACAATGCTAATATAATTGGATCACATAACCATCCCTCAACGTGCGATGAATAATCACTCCAAAGTTCCTATCTAGCGGAGAACATAAGAAGAAATTGGTTGTGGCTATTCTTTTCGATCGATCTATCCAAGAGTCCGTACTAAAATAACACCAAGTTATTCTTTCCGATCGATCTACCAAGAGTTCGTACTAAAATAACACCAAGTTATTCTTTCAGATCGATCTGTCAAGAGTTCATACTAAAATAACACCAAAGCAAATGCAGATTCATAATACTCAATCCAACACAAAGAACCTCAAAGAGTGCCCCAAGATTTCTACCGGAGAAACAAAAGACGAGAACGTGCATCAACCCCTATGCATAGATTACCCCAATGTCACCTCGGGAATCCACGAGTTAAGTGCCAAGACATATCTCAAGTGAAACAATATAATGCCCCATTGTCACCATGGCTATTCATATGCAAGACATATATCAAGTGCTCTCAAATCCTTAAAAGTATCCAATCCTATAAAACAAAATTTCAAAGGGAGAACTCAATTCACAACAAGATAGAGAGGGGGAAACACCATATGATCCAACTATATTAACAAAGCCCATGATACATCAAGATTGTGACATCTCAAGAACACAAGAGAGAGAGAGAGAGATTAAACACATAGCTACTGGTACAAACCCTCAGCCCCGAGGGTGGACTACTCCATCCTCATCATCGTGGTCTCTGGGATGATGAAGATGGCCACGGGTGATGATTTCCCCCTCCAGCAGGGTGCTAGAATGGGGTCTAGTTTGTTTTTCGTGGCTACAGAGGCTTGCGGTGGTGAAACTTCTAATCTAGGGTTATTTCTGATGGTTTCTCTATTTATAGGATTTTTTTGGTGTTAGTTTCACGCGAAGATGGGCCTCGAGGTGAGCACAACCCACTAGGGCAAGCTGGGCCCCTCAGGCGCGCCCTGGTGGGTCCCCCTATGGCTCTTTTGGCCCTCCCACGAAGCTTCGGGGGTCCCTTTTGTTCCAAAAAAATTGTCAAAAAGTTTCAGCTCATTTGGAGAACTTTCTTTCTGCACAAAAAACAACACCATGGTAGTTCCACTGAAAACAGCACCCGTCCGGGTTAGTTCCGTGCAAACCATACCAAAACCATATAAAATTGTTGTAAACATGGCATGAATACTTCATAAATTATAGATATGTTGGAGACATATCAGCATCCCCAAGCTTAATTCCTACTCGTCATGGAGTAGGTAAATGATAAAAGAAATAATTTATGAAGTGTGAATGCTAGCATAGTGCATAAGTTTGATCAACGATATTTTCAATCACTTTTCCTAGCATCATAACAGTAACTCTTTCTCATAAAACTCATCGTGAGAAAGTAGCAATCAATTCACATGTTAAGTTCACAATGCATTCTCTTGAAACTCAACAACCTATATTATTAGTCACCAAACAATTGCAATTCAACTTATTCAACAGAGTCTAAGTAAGAGCTACACATACTCAATCATCATATAGTCTTCCATGATTGCTAGTACTCAAAGCATATCCTTAGAACAAATGGCATCCATCAAACACAGAGAAAGATAGGGGCTTAATATTTTGCCTTCCAACTCATTTATCATAGAGATAATTGCCAGCAATAATAAATCATGATCAAATATATTTGACCGGTCATATGTTCCTAGATCTTTTCCCACCACATGATGCTTTCCAACTAGAGAATACACTGGTACAACGAGGTGCTATACAAACAGTTTTTAACCCCTTTCCGTAATGACATTTGGAACCGTCGCCAAGTGAGTGTGGGCGATAGGGGGTCCTTCCCACATGACCCAGAAACCGTCGGGGATAGGGAGCCTTGATGCATACAGTTGTTCCTACACTGGTACAGCGACGTGCTATACAAACGGTTTTTAACCCCCTTCCGCGATGGAATTTGGAACCGTCGCCAAGTGAGTGTGGGCGATAGGGGGGGGGTCCTTCCCACACGACCCAGAAATCGTCGGGGATAGGCCCTCCTGGGACACAGGCTGGGGCAGTGTGCGATCGGGCGTGGCATTGAAACCTAATCATTTCCGAAGGTATGTACATCCCACACGGTAATCCGAGAAAATCATTTCCGTAGGTATGTACATCCCACACGGTGAATCCCAGAAAATCATTTCCGTAGGTATGTACATCCCACACGGTGAATCCTAGAAAATCATTTCTGTAGGTATGTACATCCCACACGGTGAATCCTAGAAAAACAATTCTGTATGTATGTATATCACACACAGTTCTTCGTGTTGAAACGTTTGTGCAAGGTGGCCTAATGCAAACAGTTCGCTACCGGAAGCCGTGTGTGATTGTTAGTTGATCGAACAAGCCTACTTTCTAGGAACCGTGCGGGTTGTTTGAGTTCATCGCCCACGGTGCTGTTTGAGTAGCCGTCTGCAATAGAAAACCCCAATAAGCAGGGTAATTAGCCTATTATTGATAATCCATGACTAATCAAACTGATATTTCTTATAAAACACGCCAGATATTTTATATCTGTATAAAAGCAACCAAGATTTCTTAATCGAATTACGTTAGATAGCTTTGGCACTCAGTTACGCCATTACACAACAGCACCAAGTTTCACATGCAACATCATAAACCTTTGGAAAGTAGCATCATACACGGTAAATAGAAAGATGAATCTCATCTGGGAAACTGCAGAAGCGGAAGGCAAATATTGAGCCTTCGGTGATGTTGAATATCCTTGCAACTTTAGGCCAGTGGCTATGGATAATCGCCCTCCCAACCTTCGTCCTCTTCAGCAAGACTTCAATATTGTACCGTGGGTGTTGAATGAATACCTTCCTCGCCTGTTGAACATGCAAGTGGTTTGAGAGGTAATCATTAGTGAACTGCTTTGAAAAGTACTAAAAACAAAGCTATGCATAAATCGCTGTTGTAAATTTTGAAATGGCGCAAGGGGTAAAAACAAGGTAAAAGAGTTGGTACCATCCTATAGTTGACTGATGTCTTGTTCATTGTGCAAACAAAGATCTTGCTGCTATTTGTCGCAAGTTTCTTCATCCTAACAATCTTTCTGAATTTCTTGACTTGACTGACATTCATGGACATCTCATTTCCCCATATGCAAAATGGGTAGAACAGTGGGTCTAAGCCTCTGACTGCAGGACCTACATGTCCAAGACCAAATTGTAAGAAACCTAAATATTAGAATGATTCTTGCAACTGCATAATAATGTGCTATTAGCCAAAGGACCCTGCTTGAACAAACCTCGATGGTAAACCACAGTGTATCCCATTGTTTCCCTACAACAAACATAGGGAAGATCTTGATCAGGTTAACTGAGAGTTGCCATACTATAAGTAGATTGGTGTCACATGCATAACAATACAAAATTGTACCCACAACAAATGAAAATCAAATTGCAGAACTGAACCAAACAGTTAAATGGACAGGAGACCAAATTAACCAAAATAGTTAACTGAGCACGACATTGCAGAATGGAAACATGTACTAGAAGATAAGACAGTTAACAAAACAAAGAATGCTTGAAAATGACAAAATCGTGATTTCTGCCTTCATCGCGAATGAAAATGCACTTCGTGAAGTAGTTGAACTTCTCGAGCATGTATGTTTGAACTTCACTCTGTTTTTGATGTGATGTTTTTTGTTCATAAGTCCCAAACCACTTACCGGAATTAAGAAAATGACATACCGATGGAAAGTTGTTGATAACACACAACTTCCCCGTGTTGATCAGTTTTCATGCTCGCGATGGTTCAAAATACTTTTTTTAAATGCGTAAAAATGTGTTTTTAACGGTTTACATCAAACTTTGAAACCATTTATCGGAATGTATCATATAACATACCCTTGGAAAGCTTATGAATAGGAGCAACTTTTTCATCTAGACAATCGTTACAAACTCGTTTCTTTTTTAGAGCAGTATTAAAATTGGCAAAAACAACATCGTTTTTTTGCTTGTTTTTAACATGTAATTGAAGGTCAGACGTCTCGCACTAGAGATCTTGAACTTCACCGGGAGGAGCACGTGAACTTCTTGCAACAAACATTTTAGGCTTTTAGTTCTGTATTCTTTTATTCTCCTTTGAGACGCGTTCCATATAATAGTCGAATTGCTCGCTGTTTTCATATTGACCTTCGGCCACGTATTTTTTGTTAGTAATTCCTCACCCGTTCCTCGGAGTTCCACAAATGATAAATTATTAGAAACTTTTTGAAAAGGCACAACTTTTTTAATAGGGTTAAACTTTTCTTTTCGAACAACATACACCAATTTATTTTAACCATTTTTCTCGAATAGAGAATATAATATACCCCTTGGAAAGTCGTTGAATAGAAAAGAAATTTTTTTGGTAGAGTATTTTTGTTCCAAACTTGAAATGGATTGAGAAAATTATTTTGAAACATGATACGCAACATCTTTTTTGTGTTTTTTGAATATGTAAACACACGCCAAAACTTTTTAATAAGAATTTTTGAACTTCCGAGGGGAGAGCACTTGAACTTATAGGAACAAAAAATTTAGACTTCACATTTTCACTCATTTTTCTCGTATGAAACACACACCATGGAGTACGTGAACTTTTGAGAGTTATCAATTTGAACTTCTAACTCTTATGTGAAAATAACTGAGTTTTTCATAGACATTGAACCCCTCTACCTTTTTTATTTGAACTCCATTGCGTATTCTTAGAAATGTGAAAATTGGAGTTTTTTTAGGAACATCAAACTTCTTTATTATTTTCAAGTGAACTTCTTGGTTTTATTCTTTAGTAATTGGAAAAATCCATTTTTTCAAATAAATATCAAACTGCTCCACTTTTCCCAATTGAACTTCTTGGTTTTATTCATTAGTAACGAGAAAACCTGAGTTTTTTTATATACATTGAACTGCTCAGTTTTTTAAAATTGAACTTCTTGGTTTTAATCTCTAGTATTGAGGGAAATCTAAGTTTTTTATAAACATCAAATAGCTTAACTTTTTAATTAGGACTTGTTATTCATTAGTAACGGAAAAAGTCCTAGTTATGTAATAAATATCAAAGCGCTCAATTATATGAATTTGAACTTCTAGGTCTTTTTGAAAAGATGGAAAATTGGTTTAAACTTGTTGAATGGCTCAATTTTTCTAATTTGACCTTCTTGGTATTGTAATAAACATTGTACTTCTCCGTTATTTAAATTTGAACCTCGAGGTTTTTTTTGTAGAAACGGGGAAATCTATATTCTCTACAAATTTTGAGCTGCTCTATTTTTCTAGTTGAACTTCTTCATTTGTTTTTTAGAGAATTCCAGACTGAAGTAAATATAATATATGTTTAGAGAATTCCAGATTTCAAATTTCACTCTCATCTAAATGTTTCACAAAATATTTGAGAACTTAAACTACATACGTATGCGAATCTGGACTGAAGTACTACAACATATACTACTTTTTATGCCGTGTAGCATCAAATAAAACAGAAGTGGAGCTTTAGTTGCAAGCACACGAACAGGAGGCGAAGTCTAGGTTGATGCAAGCATATGGTGCAAACAAGGTTCAGAAGTTGTGGCATGGACTTCCATATACATGAGCTTTCTCTTATATGTGAACTTCAGAGAGAGAGAGAGAAAGAGAGAGAGAGAGAGAGAGAGAGAGAGGAGAGGAGATAACAATCCTAGGTCAAATCACATTGATGACCTCACCAAGTTTTTCTTGGCTACCAGCGTTGAACCACCACTCTGCGACAAAGAACACAACAAGGTATGCTTGTTAAACAATAGAACATGCAAATTTCTTCAGGAGATGCAAAGTATGGAAGCATTTTCATTTTAAAGCAACAAGCCGAAATAGAAAACTGTAGCACCTCTCATTTCTAGAGAAACAAAAATGGACACCTTTCTTTTTGTAAAGTGCATGGAGATGCCATTTTGTTTCGGCAGAAAAATACATAGTACTGCTCTTTCAGCAGAAAACAAAATGATGATCTCTTTCCCCCGGCGGAAACAACAAAATAGACGTGCAATATATTTTCAGCAGAAATGATGGAAGAAAACAAAGTTGCTTACTAGTAGCGGAACTTTTGAACATCGTCAAGCCAAAGTTGTGAAGAAACAAACATGAAATCGTCGCTGCTCTTATAAAGAACCAACAAATCAATCGAAAACAAAGCAACACTACGAAAACATGATTCTCTCAGAATGTATGAACACGTACAGTTGACAAGGCTAAGTTCATATTGAACCCGAATCATCGGATGAAGAGGTGCACATGGAAACTAGAAGTAGGAGGAAGGGCAGTGCAATGTTTTCATCTTTTATAGTACTGGATATAAAAAGAATGTAGCAGGCATCTTATTTCATGACCACCACAAAGTACTCCCTCCGTTCCTAAATATGTCTTTTTAGACATTTCAAATGGACTACAATATACTCCCTCCATTCCACAATGTAGTGCATATAGATTTTTGTAGAAGTCAAACTTTGCCAACTTTGACCAAGTGTATACAGAAAACAGTCTACATCTACAATACTAAACATGTACATTCTGAAAATAGAACTCATGATGTATCCAATAATGTGCATTTGGTATTCTAGATGTACCTATTTTTCTCTATAAATATGGTCAAAGTTTGTAATGTTTGACTATTGCAAAAATCTATAGGCGCTACATTTTGGAACGGAGGGAGTACCGATGTATGTAGACATATTTTAGAGTGTAGATTCACTCATTTTGTTTAGTATGTAGTTAGTTATTGGAATCTCTAAAAAGACTTATATTTGGGAATGGAGGGAGTAACATGCATGTATCACTGAAAATTTGTCAGCATGGCAACTTCAGAATACACATGTTTTGTAGCACTAGGGCATCCCTACTAATGAGTTCATCAACACATTAGTCTGCTGAAAATATCAAGCGTTGCTCTACTATTTTCAATACACAAATTTGGTCAATCAACACATTGGCCTACTGAAAATTTGCACATCGACCTGCTGAAAATATACACATTAGCCTGCATAAATGGTGGTCAGCAAAATCTAACTGGAGCAGCTGCCCAGATCGAACCGAAAGAAGCAGGCGTGCACGATGCCGAAGGGAATGGTCGCCGGCGGGATAGGGGGAGGTGGCTCCCGGTGACGTGGTGCCGAGGTCCTGGGAGGTCACGGCGGCTGCATCGGTGGTCGCGGGTGGCACAGCGGCGGAAGCTCGTGCCTGGAACGAATTAGGAAGGAGGAGCTCGTGGCGGGGGATGTGGTCGCGAGGAGGAGCTGGGTGTGGCCGGGGCGAACGACCGTCGTCGGGAGTAGTGGTGACCGGCGGAGGCGCTGGGTAAACCGCGGCAGTGGCAGGTGGAATGGCTGGGGAACCACGGCGATGACAGGTGGAGAGGTCAGGGTTAGTGCGGCGGGAGGAGGCTGGGGCGGGGGCGGCTGCGTGTCGGAGAAGGCGGGGTGGGCGACGTGCCGGAAGGAGGCCGGAGCGGCGGCGGCGGTGCACCGGAAGGAGGCAGAGGCGGCGCACCGGAAGTAGGAGGTCGCAGGACGGCGGCGCCCGAGGTCGCTGGGCGGCGGCGACTCAGGAGGCTGCCGGGGGCGGTGGCTCCTGGAGTCACAAGGGTGGCGACGGTGTGTTGGGTGGGTGGAGAGGGCGCGGGGCGGTGGTGTGCAGTTGGTGGGAGAGAGATGCGGGATCGGGGAAAAGAAGTGGGGTGGATCGGGGGAAGGTTGTGGGACGAGACTTGCCTACTCTCCCTTCGTGTGTTCATTTGTGTTCCTCTTTACGTGACTTAATTTAATTGGAACAAGATATTGTCCGGCCCCATCTTTTTAAAATTAGGGAGGAAGATGATTAGATTAGAAAGAAAAAAAACAACCGTAGGATTAAGTGGGAGCACAGGAAGGGGCCGTGGGAAGGAAGTGGGCAGGTGGGTCGGGCTGTTGGGGGAGTTGTGAGGGTGGGCTAGGTTTTTTAGTTCGGGAACACCGAATCAGGCTCTATATTGATGGCCGTGATCCAAATAACTATTCTGATCCCTAAATCAGAATAGTGCTACCCTATATATATATATATATATATATATATATATATATATATATATATATATATATATATATATAGAGAGAGAGAGAGAGAGAGAGAGAGAGAGAGAGGGCAGGGCTATATTCTGTTAGTCCCGGGCCCTATAGATAACGATTGAGAAGAAACCCAGTAAAAAAGCCCACCCACTCGCTCCGGTAGCCTTCTTCACCTAGCCGGCCCGGGCGCCGTCCTACCACGTTGCCGCCCTGCCCCCGACTCCTCACTGTGTCACCGCCCCGTCCTGCCGACCACATGTGCCGCGCCCCGGGCGCTGCCCCACCCCGTCGGCTACGCGCACCACCCCACCCCGCCGGCCACGGGCGTCGCCCCACCTTGCCAGCCATGGGCGCCGCCACACCCCGCCGGCCCCCGCGCCTTGCCCCACCCCACTGGCCCCACGCGCCACCCCACCCCACTTGCCTGTGCGCTGCCAAACCCCGCCGCCTACGGCCCAGCCCTTTAATCCCCTACCCCTGGGAAACGCCGGCTTCTTCCGCTGCATCTCGCTCCCCCACCAGCTGCAAGTCTCGGTGGCTCGTTCCACAGCATTGCGTCCAGGCAGTCCAACGCTGCCACCCTAGGCCGTTCGCCGTTGCTGTGCTCATGCTGGTTGTACCGCGCCTCCAGCTCCCATGTGTGGCCCCTATTGAGTGCACGACATGTATTTGTAAAATGTCTCAGTGCACTGGACTAATAGTTTTATTGTGTTCATGTGCATTTGTAGCTGCCTTCTTGCTTGCTAATTGCTATAGCTTCCAATACTTAGAGCATTTTTCGTGTGTGACCTATACTTTATGTGCTAACCAAAGAATAGGTAAGGTTATTCAGATTGAGGATCTTAACTAATCATGTTAATGGTTGATCTTGCTCCCTGTGCATTTTCACTCACCGAGAGCAGCTACTCCAGAAAAAAGCCATGGTAACCTGCTGCCCTCAATCCTCTCTCGACAAATCTAGCAGTGCAGTTCGCGCCACTGAAACTGCAGGTCGCGCCCTCCTCCCGCATAGCCTATTGGTTGCCGTACCGTGACCCCTCCTCCCTCGTCAACCTCGCCTGAACTCACCGATGCTCATATCTCCAATGCTGCTATTTTCTTTCTCATGAATTTCTGATGAATTTCATCTTTCTATGGCTAATTTTTGTTGTGAGTCCTCAGAGAATAGACCAACAAAAAGGCCCGTTTATGGCGTGTTTTTGAAAATTGAGGTCTTTGTTATGTGTGTCGGTTGGTACTTTGTCAATTATTGAATACTTTTGTTTGTAGATTAGTAATTTGCATGTGCACTGCAGGAGTGTTTGTTTTCTGGAGATCAGTTGTATATGTTGTGTAATCTTGTTGAGTTCTGATTTTTGAACCTTCCTGGTAGTAATACATGTACTGAGTGATACACAAGTTTGATTTTCATGGAAATGGAACTCCAGGATATGAAGTTTGATGGATGAGGAGGTTCTTTTGACCTTGAACCCTACAGGAGTTCAACTTTTGATTAAGTTTCAGTTCATCTTTAGCTTAGTTCATCAACTTTAATTTTTCAGAAACATCGAGGATGTACTGTATTACTTTTAAAGGGGAGTTCATGTTTGGCTGGATTCGGCAGTTCATTTCCTATTTCTTTATAGGTTCATACGCCAGTAAGGTTTGGTGGTACAATTTTTAAAACTGTAGTTGTTCGGCAAAGAAGTTCACTACCCCAACTAGGTAATTTTCAATCAGTAATGAGGCTATTGTGGAGAAGCAAATATTCAGTGTTCATGATGTCCAAATTTCGGTGATATGCCATTATATATTACTGTCATTGATCAAGTCATTTGCTGCATTTTTTCCAAGTCTCAGTGTACAAGAGCTGCTAGTCATTGATGAAGTCATTTGCAACATTTTTTCCATGTCTCAGTGTACAAGAGCTGCTAGTCAGTAGACTATAAATTGTAGTTTGTAACGACTGGTTGTTCTACATAGTGCACACACACGACCTAGGTGCAACCTATTTAATTGATTGATGTTTTCATTTTTCTGAACAGGAACATGGGTCAAAAAAGGAGCATGATCGGCTGCTCCTATAGCGTGTAGCTAGACTAGTAGCTCTGCCAATGTTACATTTGGTACAGGCAGTACATGTATTCATGTGGGTGCTTGAAAAGTTCTGTACAAGAATAGGCCGATGATTTTTGTGCTATGGATAATATGATTTATGTACATGTATTATATGTGTGGAAACAATTTCTATCAGATGGTGAAATGAAAATGGTTTGAATTAAACATATTGATCAGTACAAGTTAAGAACGGTGGTCCGTTTGGAATAAAAAAAATGGCAGAAATTCAAATTGTAAAAGTTCATGCAAAAAAAGATATCCCATGGAAATTCAAATGGTAAAAGTACAAGTCATAAAATGAGAGAAGTTCAGAACATCATTGTAAAAAAATGTTGAGTTCAAAAAAAAGAAACAAACAAAACATTTTCCTTTTGAATAAAATATCATTCAGTCCGACAATATAAACTATGTAATTATAGGGGTAATGCTACCGTAAACCATTGAAACTTTAAGAGGAAAACCTTACCCAAAAAACAAAGTAAAAGTTCAATCCGTGAAAATGTGCTTAGTACAAATCCATACGGAGATCAGTTCGAGTACTTTGTTTCCGGAACGAAAAAAATAATATGACGGGCTTCACCGTATTCAAAATTACTCTGTGAATAATACATCAGTACAAACACACACAAAAGATCAGTACAAGTACTTTGTTTTTGCTGACAATAAAACAACATGATGGGTCTCATCGTATTTCAAATTACTCTTCAACGGATGCGAATTTGGGAAAGCGTTAAACATGACTAAGTTTTGCGTTTTTGATATCTTTCTAACGGTATTATTATTTGCCCCATTTCGATAAACTTTTCAAAACATCACGATCGCACTCAAATTTGACTATATTTGAAATCAAGTTTAAACCGTAAGGAATTAGAGAAACATTTCTATACAAAAAAGTTGTGCCTTTTCCATAGCTTTCCAACTACGTATCATTTGCGTCAATCCGATAAACCGTTTGCAAAAAAGCGAGAAAATAAAGTTTGCCCAAAATTTCACCGTTTTTCATATTACTTTTAAATCATATAGAATTTTAAAAAAAGTTAGATATATGGAAGAAGCGTATTTTCACCAGCTTTCCAATGCCATCTTATTTGCTGAATTTCGACAAACATTTGAAAATTAAGTCCAAAATACGATTCGCATTTTTGGTTTTGAAAAACAAAATGGTTTTTTCAAAACTGCTCTTAAACCGTGATGATTTTGCAAAAAATTCCTATATATTTGTAATGTAGATGTCAAGAGCTTTCCAAAGATATATTACACGTCCCATTCCGACGAAAAGATGATAAGTTCGACGTGATGAAAATCATCAGTACAACCACCTAAAACAGTCAGTTCAAATAGGGTAACAGAATAATATTCTGTTACACGAAACAGAATAGCCCAGATATGTATATATGTATATATATATATATATATATATATATATATAGTTGGGAAACGCAGTAATTTTAAAAAAAAATCCTATGCACACGCAAGATCTGTCATGGTCATGCATAGCAACGAGAGGGGAACTGTGTTGTCCATGTACCCTCGTAGACCGTAAGCGGAAGCGTTATGACAACGCGGTTGAAGTAATCATACGTATTCACGATCCGACCGATCCTAGTTCCGAAAGTACGGTACCTCCGTGATCTGCACACGTTCGGCTCGGTGAAGTCCCACGAGCTCTCGATCCAGCTAAGTGTCAAGGGAGAGCTTCATCATCACGACGGCGTGATGACGGTGATGATGAAGCTACTGGCACAGGGCTTCGCCTAAGCACTACGACGATATGACCGAGGTGGATTATGGTGGAGGGGGGCACCGCACACGGCTAAGAGATCAATGATCAACTTGTGTGTCCCCTGCTCCCGTATATAAAGGAGCAAGGGGGAGGCTGGCCGGCCCTTGGGGGCGCGCCAGGAGAGGAGTCCTCCTCCTAGTAGGAGTAGGATTCTCCTTTCCTAGTCCTACTAGGAGGAGGTAGGGGGAAGGAAGGAAAGGGAGAGAAGAGAAGGAAAGGGGGGCGCTACCCCCCCCCCTTCCCTAGTCCAATTCGGACTAGAGGGGAGGGGGCGCGCGACCCTGCCTTGGCCGGCCCTCTTTCTCTCCACTAAGGCCCATGTGGCCCATTAGTTCCCCCGAGGGTTCCAATAACCCCCCGACACTCCGATAATTATCCAGTGACCCCCGGAACTCATCCGGTGTCCGAATATAGTCATCCAATATATCAATCTTTATGTCTCAACCATTTCGAGACTCCCCGTCATGTCCGTGATCATATCCGGGACTTCGAACTATCTTCGGTACATCAAAACACGTAAACTCATAATACCGATCGTCAACCAATGTTAAGCGTGCGGTCCCTACGGGTTCGAGAACTATGTAGACATGAGTGAGACATGTCTTCGGTCAATAACCAATAGCGGAACCTGGATGTTCATATTGGCTCCCACATATTCTATGAAGACCTTTATCGGTCAAACCGCATAACGATATATGTTGTTTCCTTTGTCATCGGTATGTTACTTGCCCGAGATTCGATCGTCGGTATCTCAATACCTAGTTCAATCTCGTTACTGGCAAGTCTCTTCACTCGTTCCGTAATGCATCATCCCGTAACTAATGCATTATTCACATTACTTGCAAGGCTTATAGTGATGTGCATTACCGAGAGGGCCCAGAGATACCTCTCCGATACTCGGAGTGACAAATCCTAATCTCGATCTATGCCAACTCAACAAACACCATCGGAGACACATGTAGAGCATCTTTATAGTCACCCAGTTACGTTGTGATGTTTGATAGCACACTAAGTGTTCCTCCAGTATTCGGGAGTTGCATGATCTCATAGTCATAGGAACATGTATAAGTTATGGACAAAGCAATAGCAACAAACTAAACGATCATCGTGCTAAGCTAACGGATGGGTCAAGTCAATCACATCATTCTCTAATGATGTGATCCCATTAATCAAATGACAACTCATGTCCATGGTTAGGAAATATAACCATCATTGATTCAACGAGCTAGTCTAGTAGAGGCATACTAGTGACACTCTGTTTGTCTATGTATTCACACATGTACTAAGTTTTCGGTTAATACAATTCTAGCATGAATAATAAACATTTATCATGATATAAGGAAGTATAAATAACAACTTTATTATTGCCTCTAGGGCATATTTCCTTCAATCTCCCACTTGCACTAGAGTCAATAGTCTAGATTACATTGTAATGATTCTAACACCCATGGAGTCTTGGTGCTGATCATGTTTTGCTCGTGAGAGAGGCTTAGTCAACGGGTCTGCAACATTCAGATCTGTATGTATCTTGCAAATCTCTATGTCTCCCTCCTTGACTTGATCGCGGATGTAATTGAAGCGTCTCTTGATGTGCTTGGTTCTTTTGTGAAATCTAGATTCCTTTGAGAAGGCAATTGCACCAGTGTTGTCACAAAAGATTTTCATTGGACCCGATGCACTAGGTATGACACCTAGATCGGATATGAACTCCGTCATCCAGACTCCTTCATTTGATGCTTCCGAAGCAGCTATGTACTCCGCTTCACACGTAGATCCCGCCACGACGCTTTGCTTGGAACTGCACCAACTGACAACTCCACCATTTAATAAAAACAGGTATCCGAATTGTGACTTAGAGTCATCTGGATCAGTGTCAAAGCTTGCATCGATGTAACCATTTACAATGAGCTCTTTGTCACCTCCATATACGAGGAACACATCCTTAGTCCTTTTTAGGTATTTCAGGATGTTCTTGACCGCTGTCCAGTGATCCACTCCTGGATTACTTTGGTACCTCCCTGCTAAACTAATAGCAAGGCACACATCAAGTCTGGTACACAACATTGCATACATGATAGAACCTATGGCTGAAGCATATGGAATTACTTTCATTTTCTCTCTATCTTCTATAGTGGCCGGGCATTGAGTCTGACTCAACTTCACACCTTGTAACACAGTCAAGAACCCTTTCTTTGCCTGATCCATTTTGAACTTATTCAAAACTTTATCAAGGTATGTGCTTTGTGAAAGTCCAATTAAGCGTCTTGATCCATCTCTATAGATCTTGATGCCCAATATATAAGCAACTTCACTGAGGTCTTTCATTGAAAAATTCGTATTCAAGTATTCTTTTATACTATTCAGAAATTCAGTATCATTTCCGATCAACAATATGTCATAAACATATAATATCAGAAATGCTACAGAGCTCCCACTCACTTTCTTGTAAATACAGGCTTCTCCAAAAGTCTGTATAAAACCATATGCTTGGATCACACTATCAAAGCGTATATTCCAACTCCGAGAGGCTTGCACCAGTCCATAAATGGATCGCTAGAGCTTGCACACTTTGTTAGCACCTTTTGGATCGACAAAACCTTCTAGTTGCATCATATACAACTCTTCTTTAAGATATCCATTAAGGAATGCAGTTTTGACATCCATTTGCCAAATTTCATAATCATAAAACACAACAATTTCTAACATGATTCGGACGGACTTAAGCATCGCTACGGGTGAGATGGCCTCATCGTAGTCAACTCCTTGAACTTGTCGAAAACCTTTTGCAACAAGTTGAGCTTTGTAGACAGTAACATTACTGTCAGCATCAGTCTTCTTCCTGAAGATCCATTTATTCTCTATGGCATGTTGATCATCGGGCAAGTCAACCAAATTCCACACTTTGTTCTCATACATGGATCCCATCTCATATTTCATGGCCTCAAGCCATTTTGCGGAACAGAACAGGATTACCGTACCAATCTGGTGCGGATCTCACTCTGGTTGACCTACTAGGTTCGGTAGTAACTTGATCAAAAGTTTCATGATCATCGTCATTAGCTTCCTCACTTACTGGTGTAGGAATCACTGGAACTGATTTCAGTGATGAACTACTTTCCAATAAGGGAGAAGGTACAATTACCTCATCAAGTTCTACTTTCCTCCCACTCACTTCTTTTGAGAGAAACTCCTTCTGTAGAAAGGATCCATTCTTAGCAACAAATATCTTGCCTTCGGATCTGTGATAGAAGGTGTACCCAACGGTCTCCTTTGGGTATCCTATGAATACACATTTCTCCGATTTGGGTTCGAGCTTATCAGGTTGAAGCTTTTTCACATAAGCATCACAGCCCCAAACTTTAAGAAACGACAACTTGGGTTTCTTGCCAAACCACAGTTCATAAGGTGTCGTCTCAATGGATTTAGATGGTGCCCTACTAACGTGAATGCAGCTGTCTCTAAAGCATAACCCCAAAACGATAGTGGTAAATCAGTAAGAGACATCATAGATCGCACCATACCTAGTAAAGTATGATTACGACGTTCAGACACACCATTACGCTATGATGTTCCGGGTGGCGTGAGTTACGAAACTATTCTGCATTGTTTCAAATGAAGACCAAACATGTAACTCAAATATTCTCCTCCACGATCAAATCATAGAAACTTTATTTTCTTGTTATGATGATTTTCCACTTGAATCTGAAATTCTTTGAACTTTTCAAATGTTTCAGACTTATGTTTCATTAAGTAGATATACCCATATCTGCTCAAATCATCTGTGAAGGTGTGAAAATAACGATATCCGCCGCGAGCCTCAATGTTCTTTGGACCACATACATCAGTATGTATGATTTCCAATAACTCTATTTCTCGCTCGATTGTTCCGGAGAACGGAGTTTTAGTCATCTTGCCCATGAGGCATGGTTCACAAGTACCAAGTGGTTCATAATCAAGTGATTCCAAAAGTCCATCAAAATGGAGTATCTTCATGCACTTTACACCAATATGACCCAAATGGTAGTGCCACAAATAAGTTGCACTATCATTATAAACTCTGCATCTTTCGGCTTCAATACTATGAATATGTGTATCACTACTATCAAGATTTAGTAAAATTAGACGACTCATCAAGGGTGCATGACCATAAAAGATATTACTCATATAAATAGAACAACCATTATTCTTTGATTTAAATGAATAACCGTCTCGCATCAAACAAGATCCAGATATAATGTTCATGCTCAACGCTGGCACCATATAACAATTATTTAGGTCTAAAACAAATCCCGAAGGTAGATGTAGATGTAGCGCGCCGACGGTGATCACATCGACTTTGGAACCATTTCCCACGCGCATCGTCACCTCGTCCTTAGCCAATCTTCGCTTAATCCATAGCCCCTATTTCGAGTTGCAAATGTTAGCAACTGAACCAGTATCAAATACCCAGGAACTACTACGAGCATTAGTAAGGTACACATCAATAACATGTATATCAAATATACCTTTCACTTTGCCATCCTTCTTCTCCGCCAAGTACTTAGGCAGTTCCGCTTCTAGTGACCAGTCCCTTTGCAGTAGAAGCACTCAGTCTCAGGCTTAGGTCCAGACTTGGGTTTCTTCACTTGAGCAGCAACTAGCTTGCTGTTCTTCTTGAAGTTCCCCTCCCTTTACCCCTTTTCTTGAAATTGGTGGTCTTTTTGACCATCAACACTTGATGCTCTTTCTTGATTTCTACCTCCACAGACTTTAGCATTGCGAAGAGCTCAGGAATCGTCTTATCCATCCCTTTCATATTATAGTTAATCAAGAAACTCTTGTAGCTTGGTGGCAGCGATTGAAGAACTCTATCAATGACACTATCATCAGGAAGATTAACTCCTAGCTGAGTTAAGTGGTTGTGGTACCCGGACATTCTGAATATATGTTCACTGACATAAGTATTCTCCTCCATTTTGCAGCTGTAGAACTTATTGGAGACATCATATCTCTCAATCCGGGCATTTTCTTGAAATATTAACTTCAACGCCTGGAACATCTCATATGCTCCATGACGTTCAAAACGTCGTTGAAGTCCTGGTTCTAAGCCGTAAAGCATGGCACACTGAACTATCGAGTAGTCATCAGCTTTGCTCTGCCAGGTGTTCACAACATCTGGCGTTGCTCCTGCAGCGGGTTTGTCACCTAGCAGTGGTTCCAGGGCGTAATTCTTTTGTGCAACAATGAGGATAATCCTCAAGTTACGGACACAGTCCGTGTAGTTGCTACCATCATGTTTCAACTTAGCTTTCTCTAGGAACACATTAAAATTCAGCAGAACAACAGCACGGGCCATCTATCTACAACAACATAGACATGTAAAATACTATCAGGTACTAAGTTCATGATAACTTAAAGTTCAATTAATAAAATTACTTAAGAACTCCCACTTAGATAGGCATCTCTCTAATCATCTAAGTGATCACGTGATCCATATCAACTAAACCATGTCCGATCATCACGTGAGATGGAGTAGTTTTCAATGGTGAACATCACTATCTTGATCATATCTACTATATGATTCACGCTCGACCTTTCAATCTCAGTGCTCCGAGGCCATATCTGCATATGCTAGGCTCTTCAAGTTTAACCCGAGTATTCTGCGTGTGCAAAACTGGCTTGCACCTGTTGTATGTGAACGTAGAGCTTATCACACCCGATCATCACGTGGTGTCTCGGCACGACGAACTGTAGCAACAGTTCATACTCAAGGAGAACACTTATACCTTGAGATTTAGTGAGAGATCATCTTATAATGCTACCGCCGAACTAAGGAAAACAAGATGCATAAAGGATAAACATCACATGCAATCAATATAAGTGATATGATATGGCCATCATCATTTTGTGCCTTTGATCTCCATCTCCAAAGCACCGTCATGATCACCATCGTCACCGGCTTGACACCTTGATCTCCATCAAAGCATCGTTGTCGTCTCGCCAACTATTGCTACTATGACTATCGCTAGAGCTTAGTGATAAAGTGAAGCAATTACATGGCGATTGCATTTCATACAATAAAGCGACAACCATATGGCTCCTGCCAGTTGCCGATAACTGTGTTACAAAACATGATCATCTCATACAATAAAATTTAGCATCATGTCTTGACCATATCACATCACAACATGCCCTGCAAAAACAATTTGATGTCCTCTACTTTGTTGCTACAAGTTTTACGTAGCTGCTACAGGCCGAGCAAGAACCGTTCTTACCTACACATCAGAAACCACAACGCGGTATAGTGATTGATTTTTGATCTTCAGAAAGAATCCTGTTCATTGAATCCGATTCAACTAAAGTTGAAGAAACTGACACCCACCAGCCACCTGTGTGTGAAGCACGTCGGTAGAACCAGTCTCGCGTAAGGATACGCATAATGTCGGTCTCGGCCGCTTCATCCAACAATACCACCGAATCAAGAATCAACTAGTGATGGCAAGCAGTACGTATATACCCACGCCCACAACTCCATTGTGTTCTACTCGTGCATATAACATCTACGCATAAACCTGGCTCGGATGCCACTCTATTGAGTCGCAGTAATTTCAAAAAAATTCCTAAGCACACGCAAGATCTATCATGGTGATGCATAGCAATGAGAGGGGAAGAGCATTGTCCATGTACCCTCATAGACCGTAAGCGGAAGCGTTATGACAATGTAACTCCCTCGATGCGGCTATATCTCCCACGTGTCGAAGCATGACTTAGAGGCATAACCGCATTGAAAGCAATGTCGCAAGTGAGGTAATCTTCAGACAACCCATGTAATACATAAGGGAAAGAGATACATAGTTGGCTTACAATCGCCACTTCACACAATACATGAATAAAGCATTACATCATACAGATACAACCAAGGTCTGACTACGGAACCCAAAATAAAAGAAGACTACCCCAAGTGCTACACAGATCCCCGATCGTCCCAGCTGGGCTCCACTACTGATCAACTGAAATGATACACCACAATGAACGAGATCTTCATCGAGCTCCTCCTTGAGCTCGGTTGAGTCACATGCACGGTATCATCGGCACCTGCAAGCTGGTTTTGGAAGTAATCTGTGAGTCACGGGGACTCAGCAATCTCACACCCTCGCGATCAAGACTATTCAAGCTTATAGGTAGGGTAGAAGGTATGAGGTGGAGCTGCAGCAAGCGACTAGCGTATTATGGCTAACATACGCAAATGAGAGCGAGAAGAGAAGGCAAAAGCACGGTCGAGAATCTATGATCAAGAAGTGATCCTAGAGCAACCTACGTCAAGCATAACTCCAACACCGTGTTCACTTCCCGGACATCGCCGAAAAGAGACCATCACGATAACACACGCGGTTGATGCATTTTAAATGAGTTAAGGTTTCAGGTTTTCTACAACCGGACATTAACAAATTCCCATCTGCCCATAACCGCGGGCACGGCTTTCGAAAGTTCAAATCCCTGCAGGGGTGTCCCAACTTAGCCTATCACAAGCTCTCACGGTCAACGAAGGATATTCCTTCTCCCAGGAAGACCCGATTAGGCTCGGAATCCCAGTTACAAGACATTTCAACAATGGTAAAACAAGACCAGCAAAGCCACCCGAATGTGCCGACAAATCCCGATAGGAGCTGCACATATCTCGTTCTCAGGGCACACCAGATTGTCCAAGGTTCCGATAGGCCAACCCAGAGTTGCCCCTGGTGGCCACCGGCAGCTGACAGGTTGGACCAACACTCAGAGGAGCACTGGCCCGGGGGTTTAAATAAAGATGACCCTTGGGCAGGCCTACCCAAGGGAAAGAAAAGGCTAGGTGGCAAATGGTAAAACCAATGTTGGGCCTTGCTGGAGGAGTTTTATTCAAGGCGAACTGTCAAGGGGTTCCCATTATAACCCAACCGTGTAAGGAACGCAAAATCAAGGAACATAACACCAGTATGACGGAAACTAGGGCGGCAAGAGTGGAACAAAACACCAGGGATAAGGCCGAGCCTTCCACCCTTTACCAAGTATATAGATGCATTAATTAAATAAGAGATATTGTGATATCCCAACAAAATATCCATGTTCCAACATGAAACAAACGCCAATCTTCACCTGCAACTAACAATGCTATAAGAGGGGCTGAGCAAAGCGGTAACATAGCCAAACAACGGTTTGTTAGGACAAGGTGGGTTAGAGGCTTGACTTAGCAATATGGGAGGCATGATAAGCAAGTGGTAGGTATCGCAGCATAGGCATAGCAAAAGAGCGAGCAACTAGCAAGCAAAGATAGAAGTGATTTCGAGGGTATGGTCATCTTGCCTGAGATCCCGCAAGGAAGAGGAACGAGTCCATGAAGAAGACAAACGGACGTAGCCAATGGATCCTCACAAACGCAACGTTACCGGATTACCGAGAAGAAGTACACCGGAAAGAAAGCAAACAACATAGTAAACAAACATCACATAATCATGGAACGATGCGCAAACAAGTATGATGCATCTCCGGTTTAATGAGGCATGGCATGACAAAGTGCACAAACAACCCTACAAATTAAGTGGAGCTCAATATTTGCATATTGACGAAACACCACATTCAAGTTATTTAGTTCGATCTCATTTATGTACCCAACAATATTAAATGTTGTTAAACATGGCAAGAGGGTGAAGCAAAGTAAAGCTACCTATCTAGTCAAGTTTAAATGAGGCCGGAAGCAACGAACAACAATTCCGGTAAATCCCCATATGCATATATTAGGTTTGGTACTGTTCTGCCCTAAACCATATTTTATAGTTGTTAAACATGCAAAGTGATGCCACCATGTTAAACTAGGCATTTTTCTACCCCATTTACATATAAAGTTTGTTAAATTTGGAGCTATGGTTATTTAGTTATGAATTAAAGCATTTTAGAATGACATGGGAGCAAATTTAAACAAACAGCATTTTAAACATTTTAAACATGGATGAAAATGACATATTATGAAACTAGACAAAATTCTAAGCAAGTTTCATATATAAATTGTTTTAATCCGATGCATGGTTATTAAGTTATTATATGCATTAAGTGCAAGGGCTTTTCTGCAAAAACTGCTGTCTCTGGAAAATAGAAAAATTCACTGAACCCAAAAAAACACTACTAGGCTGGGAAACTACTCACATGGGACAAAGCCCGGCCCGGTGGGGAGGCTGGACGAGGTTTGCGCCTTGGGCAGCGATGCGAAGAGGCGCACTCGGCCTTGCTGGCGCTGTAAGACGCCAATGGGCCGGTGGCTTGCGCGGCCCACGAGCAGAGCGGCCGGCTCGGGGCGATGCCGCTGGATCAAGCGAGGAGGTGGGGCAGTTACGGTCAACGCGAGCAATCGTCTCGTTCGTTTTCAGCGCGCACAGAGACGAGCGGGAGGATGCAGAAGCAGGGCACGACGGCAGGGGACTTGGCGCACAGCGGAGCGACGGGAACAGGAGGCGGAGCTCGCCAGGGATGGAGGGATCCGCTTGTTTCCGGGCCGAATCCGGCCAACGACGGCGACGATGTGTAGCTCCGGCGACAGGTTGACCATGGCAGCAGCGTCCTGCAGCTGGCGCGGTGCGGCGATTAGAGAGGATCAGGGGAAAACGGGGTAAAGACGAGGAGAGGCCTGACGCGGTTAACCTGCTGGACGGAGAGGTGGTCGCGGCCTCCGGCGACCCTGGTCTCCGGTGAGCGATAGGGCGGCGCGGGGATTAGCAGGATGCAGGCGTCTGGGAGCAGAGGAGGGGTTCGAGCAGAGAGGTGGCTGGGGATCAAGCCTCCTGCTCGATCTGTAGGCGGGCACGACGACAAATCGAAGGGAGGAGGTGGAGGCTTTGCAGTGGTTGGGCAGCGGCGCAAATCGAGGGAGATGGTCGGAGCGAGGTGATGGGCCTGGCGCTAAAATTGAGGAGAAAGTGGGCGGCGGCGCTAGGGTAGGATCCCTAGAAAATAGGGGTTTGGTCTTGGTTTAGACTAGTTTATATAGCGGGTAGGCTAGGCTAGGGGCTAATAGGACCCTCCGATCGTAATCAGACGGTCCGAGATAATTAGGCTAGGGAGCCCAATAAACAAAACGAAGATGTTTTGTAGACGTTTGGAGATGATCCGGACACAATGGTGATGACTATCCGGGTCGGGTTCGGGACAGTTTTCGGACGCGCGCGAGGAGGTCCGCGGACTGATGAGAGAGGCTAGGTTGGGCCTGACGGTAGGTAGTGGACTGTGCAGAAGGTCTCAGGCTGAGATAAGAGAAGAGAGAGAGGCACGGCGACTGTTTCCGGAGACCGAAAACGTCCGACGTTAGACCGACTATAATGCCGCTATAGTTTAACGGTTGGGCTATCAAACAAACTCCGAATGCGATGAAACTTGACAGGTGGTCTATCTACACTATAATAAGACCACACGCCAACTTTCAACCCAATCCGAGAAAATTTTCCGGCCACTTATAAAATAATATTTTGGAGGTGCCGCGGGCGCGTGCAAGTGTGTCTGGGCTCACAACGGGCAACGGAAGGAACTGGGAGACCGAGACAGATGCAAGTTTTGAAAACGTGATGATGCAATGCACATGATGACATGACAAGATGCAACACGCAAGCGAATGACATGGCAACGACGGCGAATAATTGGAAGACACCTGGCGCAACGGTCTCGGGGCGTCACAACACTCCACCACTACGAGAGGATCTCGTCCCGAGATCTAGGATGGCACCGGAGAGAAATGGAAGAGGAAGAGGAGAGGTAAAACTAAGTTGCTTCTTTGACAAACGAGTGAAACCAACGAGCCTTGAGAGGTTGAACAAATTGATAGAAAGAATACAACGAAGATGAACGAGGTTGAAAACATTCCATTAGAAAGGAGGAACAATACGGGAACCTTGTGGGTTGAAAGGCATAAGAAAAGGTTACAATGGACAAGAAGTAGATGCAAGCACCCTGTTTGAAAGAATGACATAGCACCACCTTAAATGATATGGTAGAAAGAATTGCACTCCGGATTGGAAGATGAAGAATACTTGAGCTCCTCTGAAAAGTATCTTGACGAACGCTTCGCGAAGGAATTAAATCCTTGATGAGCCATCATGTAGAGCCTCCATGAAGAACTCCGGTAACAAAAAGATGATCAAACGAAAGGAAGGAGAAATTGAAAACACAAGGTGAAACCTTGTGATGTCTACTACACAACCTTCTTCTTGTAGACGTTGTTGGGCCTCCAAGTGCAGAGGTTTGTAGGACAGTAGCAAATTTCCCTCAAGTGGATGACCTAAGGTTTATCAATCCGTAGGAGGCGTAGGATGAAGATGGTCTCTCTCAAGCAACCCTGCAACCAAATAACAAAGAGTCTCTTGTGTCCCCAACACACCCAATACAATGGTAAATTGTATAGGTGCACTAGTTCGGCGAAGAGATGGTGATACAAGTGCAATATGGATGGTAGATAAAGGTATTTGTAATCTGAAAATATAAAAACAACAAGGTAACTAATGATAAAAGTGAGCGTAAACGGTATTGCAATGATAGGAAATAAGGCCTAGGGTTCATACTTTCACTAGTGTAAGTCCTCTCAACAATACTAACATAATTGGATCACATAACTATCCCTCAACATGCAACAAAGAGTCACTCCAAAGTCACTAATAGCGGAGAATGAACAAAGAGATTATGGTAGGGTACGAAACCACCTCAAAGTTATGCTTTCCAATCAATCCGTTGGGCTATTCCTATAAGTGTCACAAACAGCCCTAGAGTTCATACTAGAATAACACCTTAAGATACAAATCAACCAAAACCCTAATGTCACCTAGATACTTCAATGTCACCTCAAGTATCCATGGGCATGATTATACGATATGCATCACACAATCTCAATTCATCTATTCAACCAACACAAAGAACCTCAAAGAGTGCCCCAAAGTTTCTACCGGAGAATCACGACGAAAACGTGTGCCAACCCCTATGCATAGGTTTCCAATGTCACGAAACCCGCAAGTTGGTCACCAAAACGTACATCAAGTGGCACGTGGTATCCCATTGTCACCACAGATATCCACGGCAAGACATACATCAAGTGTTCTCAAGTCTTTAAAGACTCAATCCGATAAGATTACTTCAAAGGGGAAACTCGATTCATTACAAGAGAGAAGAGGGGGGAAGAAACATCATAGGATCCAAATATAATAGCAAAGCTCGCGATACATCAAGATCGTATCATCTCAAGAACATGAGAGAGAGAGAGATCAAACACATAGCTACTCGTACATACCCTCAGCCCTGAGGGAGAACTACTCCCTCCTCGTCATGGAGAGCACCGGGATGATGAAGATGGCCACCGGAGAAGGATTGCCCCCTTCGACAGGGTGCCGGAACGGGTCTAGATTGAGTTTCGGTGGCTATGTAGGCTTCTGGCGGTGGAACTCCCGATCTATGTTGCGTTCTAGAAGTTTTAGGTCACGTAGGTATATATGGGTGCAGGGAGGACGTCGGAGGAGCCACGGGGGCCCCACGAGGCAGGGGGCGCACCCAGGGGGGGCTCCCTCCACCCTCGTGACCTCCCCGGAAACTTCTTGGAGTAGGGTCCAAGTCTCCTGGATCACGTTCGGTGAGAAGATCACGTTCCCGAAGGTTTCATTCCGTTTGGACTCCGTTTGATATTCTGTTTCCTCGAAATACTGAAATAGGCAAAAAAACAGCAATTCTGGGCTGGGCCTCCGGTTAATAGGTTAGTCCCAAAAATAATATAAAAGTGGAAAATAAAGCCCAATATAGTCCAAAACAGTAGATAAAGTAGCATGGAGCAATCAAAAATTATAGATACGTTGGAGACGTATCAGGCATCCCCAAGCTTAATTCCTGCTCGTCCTCGAGTAGGTAAATGATAAAATGAGAATTTTTGATGCGGAGTGATACTTTGGCATAATTTCAATGTAAATATTCTTAATCATGGTATGAATATTCAGATCCGAAAGGTTCAAGACAAAAGTTCATATTGACATAAAAATGATAATACTTCAAGCATACTAATCAAACAATTATGTCATCTCAAAATAACATGGCCAAAGGAAGTTCATCCCTACAAAATCATATAGTTAGGCTATGCTTCATTTTCATCACACAAAGATGTTCCCAACTTCTATACCCCCGATGACAAGCCAAGAAATTGTTTCATACTCAAATAATCTCAAACTTTTTCAACCTTCACGCAATACATGAGCGCGAGCCATGGACATAGCACTGTGGGTGGTATAGAATATGATGATGGGGATTGTGTGGAGAAGACAAAAAAGGAGAAAGTCTCACATCAACGAGGCTAATCAATGAGCTATGGAGATGCCCATCAATTGATGCTAATGCAAGGAGTAGGGATTGCCATGCAACGGATGCACTAGAGCTAAGAATGCTCAACAAAACAAAACTAGTGGGTGTGCATCCAACTTGCTTGCTCATGAATACCTAGGGCATTTTGAGGAAGCCCATTGTTGGAATATACAAGCCAAGTTCTATAATGAAAAATTCCCACTAGTATGAACAAGACAACTTATGAGACTCACTATATGAAATCATGGTGCTACTTTGAAGCACAATATATGAGACTCACTACATGAAGAACAAGGTGCTACTTTGAAGCACAAGTGTGGAAAAAGAGATAGTAGCATTGCCCTTTTTATTTTCTCTTTTTTTGGGGCCTTTCTTTTTTTTCTTTTTGGCCTTTCTCTCTTTTTTTGATTGGGCAATGCTCTAATAATGATGATCATCACACTTCTATTGATTACAACATAATGATTACAACTCGATACTAGAACAAGATATGACTCTATATGAATGCCTCCGGCGGTGTACCGGGATGGTGCAATGAATCAAGAGTGACATGTATGAAAAATAATGCATGGTGGCTTTGCCACAAATACGATGTCAACTACAAGATCATGCAATGGCAATATGACAAAAGTAAAGCATGTCATGATGATGATGATGATGGAAGTTGCATGGCAATATATCTCGGAATGGCTATGGAAATGCCATGATAGGTAGGTATGGTGGCTGTTTTGAGGAAGATATAGGGAGGTTTATGTGTGAAAGAGCGTATCATATCACAGGGGTTTGGATGCACCGGCGAAGTTTGCACCAACTCTCAATGTGAGAAAGGGCAATGCACGGTACCGAAGAGGCTAGCAAATGGCGGAAAGGTAAAAGTGCGTATAATCCATGGAGTCAACATTAGTCAAAAGAACTCATATACTTATTGCAAAAATTTAGAAGTCATCAAAAATCAAGTACTACGCGCATGCTCCTATGGGGATAGATTGGTAGGAAAAGACCATCGCTCATCCCCGACCGCCACTCATAAGGATTCACAAGCCAGGTACACTTCATGCTTCAAATTTGTTACACAACTTTAACCATACGTGCATGCTACGGGACTTGCTAACTTCAACACAAGTATTTCTCAAATTCACAACTACTCAACTAGCACGACTATGATATTATCACCTCCATATATCAAAACAATTATCAAGCATCAAACTTATCTTAGTATTCAACCCACTAAAAAGAAAGTTTCACATATCTTGAATACCAAGTATATTAACATTAAGCAAATTACCATGCTACTAATGACTCTCAAAATAATCTAAGTGAAGCATAAGAGATCAAGTTTATTTAAAACAAACCACCACCGTGCTCTAAAAGATCTAAGTGAAGCACTAGAGCAAAAATTATCACGCTCAAAAAGATATAAGTGAAGCACAAAGAGTAAACTATCAAGCTCAAAAGATATAAGTGAAGCACATAGAGTATTCTAACAAATTCGAATTCATACATGGCTCTCTCAAAAGGTGTGTACAGCAAGGATGATTGTGGTAGACTAACAAGCAAAGACACAAATAATACAAGACGCTCCAAGCAAAACACATATCATGTGGTGAATAAAAATATAGCTCCAAGTAAATTACCGATGGAAGTGGACGAAAGAGGGGATGCCTTCTGGGGCATCCCCAAGCTTTGACTTTTTGGTGTCCTTGGATTATCTTGGGGGTGCCATGGGAATCCCCAAGCTTAGGCTCTTGCCACTCCTTGTTCCATAATCCATCAAAAGAATTCACCCAAAACTTGAAAACTTCACAACACAAAACTCAATAGAAATCTCATGAGCTCCGTTAGAGAAAGAAAACAAAAGACTACTTTAAGGTACTGTAGTGAACTTGTTCTTTATTTGTATTGGTGTTAAACCTACTGTATTCCAACCTCTCTATGGTTTATAAACTATTTTACTAGCCATAGATTCATCAAAATAAGCAAACAACACACGCAAAACAGAATCTGTCAAAAACAGAACAGTCTGTAGTAATCTGTTACTAACGCAAACTTCTGGAACCCAAAAAATTCTACCAAAATTAGATGACCTGGGAAATTTGTTTATTGATCAGCAGAAATTGGAATCACTATTTTATCACGTTCTGGTGATTTTTTACAATTCGGGCACTGAGCACAAAGATTCTGGAAATTACAGCAAGATCAAATAACTATCTTCCAAGAAGATCTAATAGGTTTAACTTGGCACAAACACTAATTAAAAGATAAAACCACATCTAAATAGAATCTAGATGGATTATTTATTCCTAAACAGAACCAAAAACAAAAACACAAAATAAAATTGGGTTGCCTCCCAACAAGCGCTATCGTTTAACGCCCCTAGCTAGGCATGATGATTTCAATGATGCTCACATAAAAGATAAGAATTGTAACATAAAGAGAGCATCATGAAGAATATGACTAGCACATTTAAATATAACCCACTTCCTATGCATAGGTATTTTGTGAGAAAACAACTTGTGGGGACAAGAATCAACTTGCATAGGAAGGTAAAACAAGCATAACTTCAAAATTTTAAGCACATAGAGAGGAAACTTGATATTATTGCAATTCCTACAAGCATATGTTCCTCCCTCATAATAATTTTCAGTAGCATCATGAATGAATTCAACAATATAACCAGCACCTAAAGCATTCTTTTCATGATCTACAAGCATATAAAATTTACTACTCTCCACATAAGCAAATTTTTTCTCAGTCGGAATAGTGGGAGTATCATAAGAGACTTGAATACTATAAATTGTTTCCACATTAAAAGAGTAATGTTCAGAGAAGGGGTATTCATAATCATGACAAGTTTTATAAATATAATCACTACTTTTTATAGCATAAGTATCATCATAATAATCATCATAAGTTGGAGGCATGCTATCATCATTATGAACTTGCATATCAAAACTCGGGAGACTAAAAATATCATCTTCATTAATCATAGCTTCCCCAAGCTTGGGACAAACATTAATTGCAACAAATATATTCTCAAAAACATCATCTTCATCAAACATAGCATACCCAAGCTTGGGCCTTTTCATATCATAAGCATAATCATTCTCATAATTAATAGTATGGATAGCACCAATAGTATAGCAATTATCATATTCTTCCAAGCAAGTGCCAAAAAGATTTTCAAGATCATAAGAAATATCATTATCTTCCACAATTATAGTTTCATGAGGCAGAATATTAATAGGAGCAGCACTATTTGGGGGAGATATCTTTTTACCTCTCTTCCTTTTTCGTTTCTTCTTCTTCACCACATCATGTGTGGGTTCAATCCTCTTTTTGGAGCTCCTTATTAATGAGATTGGTTGAATAGGAGGCTCCTCCTCGTTACCTGATTCATCATAAGAAATAATAGGAGGATATTGGGAAGTCTCTTCCCTTTCATTAGTATTCTCTTCATCCTCTATTTGTTTTCTTTTCTTTATGTAATTTGCAATATAAGGATTTTCAATGCAATTCACCGCACAATACATATAAATATTCTCTAGATCAAAATCAAGAACTCTATCAAGATTAAACTTTGGAATACCCTTAGTTATACGTTTCATTTCTTCATAACCCAAAAGAAGGCTAAGCTCTTTATGATGCTCAAGGGTAATCAAATTATCACAATGTTTGGACACGACTTGATCATGAAACAAATAGCATTGGAGCTTTAAATGACCATGTTCATTGCAAAGTTCACAAGGGGCACGGAAAATATTGAATCTTTCATCACATTCATCTAGACTTTCTTGCAACAATTTAGTTTCTAAGTACTTACGCCTCTTACAATATCTATCTTCCCTATTCGGTGTGTACTTGCAAACCCAATCTACTCCACAAAAATTGACATGTTTATAGGAGGTATTTTCATCATAACTAGTGCAATCATCATTAGCATCATGGATATTCAAAGAATTCGTACTAACAACATTGCAATCATGCTCATCATTCAAAGATTTAGTGCCAAACATTTTGTAGATTTCTTCTTCTAGCACTTGAGCACAATTATCCTTCCCGTCATACTCACGAAAGATATTAAAAAGGTGAAGCGTATGAGACAAACTCAATTCCATTTTTTGTAATTTTCTTTTATAAACTAAACTAGTGATAAAACAAGAAACTAAAAGACTCGATTGCAAGATCTAAAGATATACCTTCAAGCACTCACCTCCCCGGCAACGGCGCCAGAAAAGAGCTTGATGTCTACTACACAACCTTCTTCTTGTAGACGTTGTTGGGCCTCCAAGTGCAGAGGTTTGTAGGACAGTAGCAAATTTCCCTCAAGTGGATGACCTAAGGTTTATCAATCCGTAGGAGGTGTAGGATGAAGATGGTCTCTCTCAAGCAACCCTGCAACCAAATAACAAAGAGTCTCTTGTGTCCCCAACACACCCAATACAATGGTAAATTGTATAGGTGCACTAGTTCGGCGAAGAGATGGTGATACAAGTGCAATATGGATGGTAGATAAAGGTATTTGTAATCTGAAAATATAAAAACAGCAAGGTAACTAATGATAAAAGTGAGCGTAAACGGTATTGCAATGATAGGAAATAAGGCCTAGTGAGGGAGTCTTGGATTAGGGGGTGTTCGTGTAGCCGGACTATACCTTCAGCCGGACTCCTGGACTATGAAGATACAAGATTGAAGACTTCGTCCCGTGTCCGGATGGGACTTTCCTTGGCGTGGAAGGCAAGCTTGGCGATGCGGATATTCAAGAGCTCCTACCATTGTAACCAACTCTATGTAACCCTAACCCTATCCGGTGTCTATACAAACCGGAGGGTTGTAGTCCGTAGGCAATCAACTCCATATACAACAATCATACCATAGGCTAGCTTCTAGGGTTTAGCCTCCTTGATCTCGTGGTAGATCTACTCTTGTACTACCCATATCATCAATATTAATCAAGCAGGACGTAGGGTTTTACCTCCATCAAGAGGGCCCGAACCTGGGTAAAACATCGTGTTCCCTGCCTCCTGTTACCATCCGGCCTAGACGCACAGTTCGGGACCCCCTACCCGAGATCCGCCGGTTTTGACACCGACATTGGTGCTTTCATTGAGAGTTCCTCTGTGCCGTCACAATCAGGAAGGATGCCTCCTCCCGTCTTTAAAGACGGCGCCGTTGCTAAGGGAGCCTTGGCTGTCGGCCAAACCCTCCGGCTAGGTGGTTTCCTCATGACCGCCTGTTCGGCTGTTGCGCCGACGGTGACCTCTCGGGTCATCAAAAGCAACCTACACGTCAGCTCGGAGCTCGTCGAGCAGCTAGATCCAATGGAGCTCTCTTCCGTAAACAAGCTCTTGGATCGCATCGCCGCCCTGGGGGTCGCTACGGATTACGACCAGGTTGGGCTTAAACCCGATCTAAGAGAAATTAACTCTCCCCAAGTCACCCACCACGTTGCCGTGGTAGAGACGCAGTGCGGCGACCCTTCATCTATTTTAAGGACTAGCTACGTCCGAATTCCCGACCCCTCCAAGCCGGATACCCGCGGAGGGGGAGATGTAACTCAAGACCTGAGCTTAGGATCAGGCAACGGGCCAGATTCACTGGACAACATCCAAGAATCCGAACTTCAGAGTTCGGAAACTCTTCGGCCTCCGAATCTTGGATTGGGTGAGGTTTCAGATTCAACGACACCCGCCCACCCGATCATAAGCGATCTCTCCCAAATCAGGCAGAGGCCCGAGGAAACAGTACATCATTACTGGGCCAGATTCCTCCTGGTTATGAACAGGATAAAGGATTGCCGCGAGGAAGACGCAATCTCAATTTTCTGCAGTAATTGCACGGACAAGGGAATCCTTAACGCCGTAAGTCGTCGTGATATCACACGCTTCGCTGACTTGGCGTCCATAGTACAAAAATACTGTGCGATGGAAAGCGCCTGGAAAACCGAAATAAATTTTTGGGATAATCCGGCCTTGAATAGTAATCCCGTCCGAACTAAGAGGGTGCATTATCACAGGACACCCGGGATAAACACCAAAAAGCCAAAACCCTCTACAGGGCATGGAACCGTACTGGAAAGATGGCTTGATGGACCCTGTAGAATTCACAGTACAGAGGACGCCACACCAACTCACAGCCTTAGAGCATGTTGGATACTCCGGCAGGTGGCCAAAATCGGCGAGGACCTCTTAATTCCGGAGGCCGCAGAAAGCCAGCCCAAGGACACCAGTACCGTTCTCACAGTCTTCGAGACTTTCGCATCAAACAATGTGCGAAAAAGAACACTCCGCAGCCTCGCCGAAGTCTATCAAGTTGCAACAATAAATCCATGGAGCGACACTGCCATTACCTTCAACGCAAGTGATGAACCTAGATTCCGAACAGCCCGAGCACCAGCCGCATTGGTCCTCAGTCCCATAGTGGACGGCTTTCGCCTCACCAAGGTGCTCATGGATGGAGGCAGCGGACTGAACCTCATTTATGAGGAAACCCTTCAAAAAATGGAAATAGACTGGAACCGCGTCGAGCGAAGCAGCACAACCTTTAGAGGAATAATCCCCAGTCGGGAAGCGCGCTGCACAGGAAAAATCACACTAGATGTGGTGTTCGGCACGCCGGATAATTACAGGTCCGAAGAAGTCACGTTTCAGGTGGCCCCGTTCAAAAGCGGATATCACGCTTTACTAGGGCGGGAAGCATTCACAATCTTCCAAGCAATACCCCATTACGGGTACATGAAGCTTAAGATGCCCGGGCCGAATGGAATTATCACTCTAGCTAGTGATCCGGACATAGCACTCCGCGCCGAAAACAAGACGGCCGCATTAGCCCTTGAGGCACTATCCGAAGCCTTAGCGGCCGAGGAACTGACTGCGCTGCGCTCCACGGTTAACAGGGATGATGTGATACTCGACAAGAGATCCAAATCCACATCCTTCAAGCCAGCTGACGAAATAGTCAAATTCCAGGTCCATCCAACGGACCCCAATAAAACAGCTTCCATCGGGGCACGACTGAACCCTGATGTAGACGCCGCACTGCGAGAGTTCCTACGAGAGAACTGGGACATTTTCGCCTGGCACCCTTCAGACATGCCAGGGATCCCACGCAGGCTGGCCGAACACAGCTTAAATATCCTAAAAGGATTCAAACCTGTCAAACAAGCCCTTCGGCGTTTTTCCGAACCCAAGAGACAGGCTATGGGAGAGGAGCTAGCCAAGCTATTGGAGGCCGGATTCATTAGAGACATAAAACATCCGGACTGGCTAGCAAACCTGGTGATGGTACCAAAGAAGGACAAATCCTGGCGCCTGTGTGTCGATTTTAAAGACCTTAACAAGGCTTGCCCAAAGGATCCCTTCCCCCTCCCCCGTATCGATCAAATTATCGATGCCACCGCAGGACACGATTCGTTGTGTTTCCTCGACGCATACTCCGGTTACCATCAAATCAAGATGGCAGAATCAGACCAAGCCGCAACAGCATTCATCATACCATACGGCCCATTCTGCTTCAACACAATGCCCTTCGGGCTGAAAAACGCCGGCGCAACATATCAGCGCATGATCCAGACATGTCTGGCAAACCAGATCGGCAAAACAGTGGAGGCGTATGTGGATGATGTGGTCGTCAAATCAAGACATGTCGAATCCCTAGTAAACGACTTGAGGCTTACATTCGATAACCTCCGAAAATATGACATCAAGCTCAACCCAGAAAAATGCGTCTTCGGCGTTCCAGCCGGAAAGCTCTTGGGATTCATTGTATCCGGTAGAGGAATTGAAGCAAACCCAGCCAAGATCCAAGCTTTTGTCACAATTGGATGTCCCAAAGGACCTTAAACAAATACAAAAATTAACCGGATGCGTGGCGGCTTTAAGCCGCTTCATCTCCCGCTTGGGAGAAAAGGCACTACCCCTTTATCGCCTCCTTCGGCGCACCGAACACTTCGAGTGGACGGATGCCGCCACGGCCGGACTTGATGAAATAAAAGCCATATTGGCAACAAACCCAGTCCTGGCCGCGCCAAACACCGGCGAACCAATGTTATTGTACATTGCAGCAACACATCAAATTGTCAGCGCAGTGCTCGTTGTCGAGCGGGAAACGGATGGACACAAATTCCCCCTTCAAAGGCCGGTCTACTACGTATCCACTGTCCTCACTCCATGCAAATCACGGTACCCGCATTATCAAAAGATTGCATACGCGGTATTCATGGCATCCCGGAAGCTACGACACTACTTTCAAGAGTGTTCCATAACAGTAGCCTCGGAAGTACCACTCAACGATATTATCAACAACCGCGATGCAACGGGCCGGATTGCAAAATGGGCCATCGAGCTTCTCCCGTTCGATATAACCTATAAGCCACGGCGAGCTATTAAATCGCAAGTTTTGGCCGACTTCGTCGCAGAATGGACGGAGGCCGAGCTCCCTAAAGAGTACGGCACATATTCAAACTGGATTATGCATTTCGACGGCTCCAAAATGTTGGCCGGACTGGGGGCTGGCGTCGTCCTGACGTCCCCCACAGGAGACACAGTCCAATATGTGCTCCAGATCATGTACACGGATTCCAACAATGCAGCCGAATATGAGGCCCTCCTACATGGTCTCCGGATAGCAGTATCCATGGGTATCCAGCGCCTAGAGGTACGCGGGGATTCAAACCTCGCGATATCCCAAATAAATGGAGACTTCGACGCCAAGGACCCAAAAATGGCAGCTTACCGCAACGCCGTCCTAAAAATGTCAGCTCGGTTCGAAGGGCTGGAGTTTCACCATATAGCCCGAGAAAACAATCAAGCAGCGGACGTCCTGGCACGCATCGGAGCAAAACGCGATGCAGTCCCCCCCAACATCTTTTTGGAAAGATTGTTCAAGCCATCCGTAGCATGGGAGGGGGAACCCGCAAATAACAGCCCGGACCCAGCCGCACCACTCGACGCCGAACAATCTGACACAATTGGAGGCTCTGCCAATGAAATTACACCTTCAGCCCACGTAATAATGGCGGTTATCGCCCCGTGGACAGAACCATTCCTAGCCTACCTTACTAGGCAGGAACTCCCGGAGGACCAAAACGAGGCCCGCTGCATAGTGCGGCGATCTAAAGCCTATAGAGTCCATGAGGGAGAGCTTTATAAGAAAAGCACTACCGGAGTCCTTCAAAGGTGCATCTCCGAAGAGGAAGGGCGGAACCTTCTGGCTGAAATTCATGCCGGACTCGGTGGTCACCACGCCGCTGCTCGGTCCCTTGTTAGCAAGGCTTTCCGTACAGGCTTTTATTGGCCGACGGCCCGGGCAGACGCTCAGGACCTAGTCCAACGATGCGCTGGTTGCCAACTTTTTGCCAACCAAAGCCATATGCCACCCACCGCACTCCAAACTATACCCATCACCTGGCCTTTTGCGGTCTGGGGGCTTGACATGGTCGGACCCCTTAAAGGTGGGACCGATAGGAAAAAATACTTACTGGTCATGGTGGATAAATTCACCAAATGGATAGAAGCCAAGCCTGTTAAAACGGCCGAATCCGGACCTGTGATAGACTTCATATCCGGGGTTGTACACCGTTATGGCGTCCCCCACAGCATCATAACCGATAACGGTACAAACTTTACCGCCGACGAGGTAAAACTCTGGTGCAAAAACATGGGCATCAAGCTCGATTATGCTTCCGTCTATCACCCACAAACCAACGGCCAGGTCGAACGTGCAAATGGTCTTATCATGAGCGGCATTAAACCCAGACTGGTGCGGTCCCTCAAGGAATCTAACACGCACTGGGTAGAGGAGCTCGACTCCGTGCTATGGGGGCTGCGGACCACGCCAAATCGCACCACCGGATACACACCATTTTTTATGGTGTACGGCGCAGAGGCAGTTCTGCCCTGCGACATAATTCATGACTCACCTAGAGTGCGCATGTACGAAGAAAGAGAAGCCGAGCTCGATCGGCAGGACAACTTGGACGCCTTGGAGGAGGAGCGTGACGTGGCAAAAGCCCGTTCCGCATTTTATCAACAGCAGGCCCGAAGATATCAAAGCAGAGAAGTACGGGCCAAAAATTACAATGTTGGCGAACTAGTTCTACGCCTGCCGGATAAGAAAAAGGACAAACTCAAGCCCAAGTGGGAAGGTCCATTCATAATCGACCAAGTCCTGACTGGTGGGGCGTACCGCCTGCGAGATGCGTCGGATAACCGACTCGAGCCGAACCCGTGGAACGCCACCCGTCTCCGAAGATTCTATGCCTAGCGCCGGACTCTGTGTTCGTCTCCTTCCTCTGTCCATTTTTTGCATTTTTCTGTCTTACATTTCTCTCCTTCCCCTCTTTTCTTTTATAGCCCTTAAAGGCTCATCTAGTGACGCGCCACTCGCGCTCATTAAACCTGGGGGCTTCTTTAACAGAAGCTTATTTATACGGGCTTCACGCCCAACACATGCGTCAAACTTCCGCATGTACCTTTTTCTTCACCATTATATGCATCGATATGACTTAAGTTTTGGCCAAGCTGGGTTGCCTGGCTCCTGTGCTTACCCCTACGTTCCCGATTGTTCGGCTAGGCGGTAAAGGGAGCACCTCTGCGATTGTTACTGCCGGGTCAGCCGGATGTGTACCTCAGACTGGGTGAAGCCGAAAGCTAGCGTTCTTAAGGGAATATTCGGTCGGTGAAATAAAAGATGATCTTTTTACTCATTTTATGCGCCCCCAGATGCTTTTTTCTGCGTCTTTTCACGCAGTCCGGACATGCACTTTAGGGCATGCCTCCCAGCGAAAGGAACCCCTAACGGAACTATTCTCTCTGGAAGATGTTTCTTACTAACCATGTAATATAACATAACTAGTTGGGCACTTGTCTGATAAAGCACTAATGACCCCTACGCCTGGTCTCCACGCATACCCCGGTTCTTATATAACCGCTATGGTATTCGGACACACTCCGGACCGTCAGGTCCCGAGGTTGAAGCGAAAAGGTCGGCAACGACAAACGATCTACAATCCGGCTAGAAGGCATTACACATGTCAATTCAAAATTACATAGTCATTCTGACTGATTGTATTCCTCTTCTATACCATCTAACAGGCTGTCTAATTTACAGTCCTGCTGGGAATACTTCGCGGCCAACTCTACTTGGCCGTATACTAAGCTCACAGGGATCTCCTTCCCGTCAGGCCCCACTGGTCCGACCTCGGCCATGTGGTTTGGGTCAGACTTCGTAAAACGGGTCTTCACCATGGCCCAGGCCTCCCTAGCGCCTTGTCGGCAGGCCGATATCTTCCACAACCGGAAGCGCCGCCGAGCTCCCTTCAGCTTCTCCGCAAGCTCTCCAAGGCCCTCGGGCACGGAGTGGGCAGGCCATAAGGCTTGGGCAATACCCCGCATCGCCTGCCGAATTCGCTCGTGCAGTTGCAAGAGTTCGGGAAGAAGGTCACCCGTAGAACCGGGCATCTCCTCTGCAGGACGACCTGTGAGCATACCTACAGACATTACTCTGTTAGTCGACTTCCTCGCCGAACTTTTTTTTCAAAGTTCGTTCAAGCACTTACTAAAAATGCCGCGTCGAAGCCGCTGATTCTCCTTCGTGGAGTCCGACAGCTGGCCACGAACATCTTTAAGTTCGACGTCCAGCTTGGTGTTGGCATCCTGAAGATCATTCTTCTCTCGCCTCACCTTTGTCAACGTACTCTCACCGGCCTTTAGCCGGCGTAAGAGTTGTTGCTTGTCCGGATCGAGTCCGGCGCCATCTGCAATATGATTTGTCAGATTTGCACCCACACCGCACAATACTAATCTTTCGAAGTGTATCTTACCTGAGGGGGTCTCTTTGGGCTCCCCTGCTGCGGCTAGTGCGGCCTCTAGTTGGGCCTTGCACTTTTCCAGCTCCTGGGACAGTACGGTATTCTTCTCTGTAAGAACCTGCATATTAAATGATCCTTAAATCAGTTGCTCTAACTGCTTCAAGTCTCGGGGGCTACTGGCATATATATGTTTAACCAAAATTTTCTTACCCGTATGTCTTTTACATACTGCTCCGTGGCTCTGGCTTAACCATTTTGAGCGGCATGGAGGTACGCATCTCCCGAATTAAAGGCATCTAAAGCCTCTTGGGAGAAACAAGCGTCGCGTAGAACTGTCCGGCGACGCCTGTGGTTCATGGCACTCTCCACTTCAGAATTTGTGGCAGACAGCCTGTCCGCATCCTCTGTCGGAGGAGCGTCCGGTGCGCGCCTTGTGCTCGCCTCCGCTTCCTGGCCAGACGTTGGAGCCTGGCTGATGGAGGCGCGATTGGCAACCTCTCCGGATGTAGTCCGGTGAGGTCTCTTCATTCTGAAGATAGCACGAACGTTAATATGCCCTGACAGAATAACACCAGGGAAACAGAGGGTGCGCTATACCTTTGCGCCGGCATCTCAGTCCGGACTGCATTCCTTTTTGTCCCACGGGGCCCTGCGGCCCCTCGTTGGCTAGCCGCCGCAGGTTCGGCCTCCTGCCTCGGAAATCTCCCCTGCAAAACACGGTTGTCGTCAGAAACACCGGAATACGTGAGAGTGGAATCTCTCTCAAGGGAATGAGACTCCGGTTTCTGTCACCTGGGAGGCCGGGATTAACCCTGGGTAATCAGCCGTGATGGCTACCAAGGTATTGTCCTTGCTTAGCTGATGGAACACCCCATCGATAAGCTCCACCGATATGTCCGGATCCTCTTCGGAGTCCGGATCGAGGGACCGTTCTGGGTCCTCGGGCTGTGGAGGGCGGCTGTTTATATCCTTTACCTCCTGTCGCAGTTCCTGCACTGAAGTCGTTAGACTACATATCTAACCGTGGGAGTATAAAACAAACGGGCAAGCGCAATTGTTCACTTACCCAACTTGGAGGATCGTACATAGTAAATCCGGCCTGCGGGTTGACGCGGAGGAATTCCTCCTTTTCTCCCTTGTACAAAGAGGATAAGATCTTTACTAGAGCGGCAGCTGAGGCCGGCCCCTTACGACCGTAACGGGTGGCGTCATCCTCCCCGTTGAAATCCCACATGGGGTGGCCTCTATATTGAAGCGGCTGCACCCCCCGCATAATGCATGCGGCCATGACTCCAATCATGGTTAGTCCGGAATGAGCCAACAGTCTTATCCGGCCCATCAGGTAAAGGACGTCTCTGTCGCTTTCTCTCTGAGAGCTCCGCGGACGCCAGCTCAAGCGTTTCTTCAATGGAGCACTGTTGAACTCAGGGAGACCGACCCGGATAGGGTCCGGTAGCGGGACGTCATCTATGTAAAACCATTCCGAAGGCCAGTCCTCGGACGCCTTCTTTGGGGTTCCGGATAGGTATCCGGTCCCGGCGATGCGCCATACTTCGGCTCCGCCCACTTGGTATATAGACCCCTCTTGAGAACGGGGCACCAGGCAGAATAACCTCTTCCACAGCGCGAAATGAGCCTCAACGCCTAAAAATAGCTCGCAAAGGGCGACGAAACCCGCAATATGCAATACGGAGGCGGGCGTGAGATTGTGCAGCTGGAGGCCGTAGAACTCCAGAAGCCCGCGGAGAAATGGATGAATTGGAAATCCCAGTCCCCTTATTAGATAGGGGACGAGGCACACCCGCTCTCCTTTAGAAGGATTGGGGGTGCTCTCCGCTTGTTTTCCGCCATTGTAGGTGGCGAGACCGGCTCGGACCGGGACCATGTATGCCTGAGGGAGAAATCCCTTGGCCTGAAGCGACACTAACTCGCTATGCGGGATGGTGCAACTCTCCCAGTCCCCGGGTTTGGACCGGAGGGGCGAGGGGAGGAGCTGCGACGGCTGGTCATGTTGGAATGGACCTTTGCTGGAAGCGCTCTGATGATAACTCGCGGAAAGGAGAAGATGTGGTTTGGACCTAAATCCCATCCCGTTAAATAGGCGGCTCGTTTATACGGCTAGGGGTGTGGATGTAAAAACGCCCCGGCTTTTCGCATTCGTTTGACACGTGGAAGACGGCCATTATTGGGCATGGAAGCCGAGGAGCACTACGTTACAAAAATCGGACATTATTCCTACAGGTACACAAGATTTGGAGAAAGAACCCGCCTTGCAATGCCGAACAATCTGCGTGCCGGACTCGTCGTCATTGAAGCCTGGTTCGGGGGCTACTGAGGGAGTCCTGGATTAGGGGGTGTTCGGGTAGCCGGACTATACCTTCAGCCGGACTCCTGGACTATGAAGATACAAGATTGAAGACTTCGTCCCGTGTCCGGATGGGACTTTCCTTGGCGTGGAAGGCAAGCTTGGCGATGCGGATATTCAAGATCTCCCACCATTGTAACCGACTCTATGTAACCCTAACCCTATCCAGTGTCTATATAAACCGGAGGGTTGTAGTCCATAGGCAATCAACTCCCTATACAACAATCATACCATAGGCTAGCTTCTAGGGTTTAGCCTCCTTGATCTCGTGGTAGATCTACTCTTGTACTACCCATATCATCAATATTAATCAAGCAGGACGTAGGGTTTTACCTCCGTCAAGAGGGCCCGAACCTGGGTATAACATCGTGTTCCCTGCCTCCTGTTACCATCTGGCCTAGACACACAATTCGGGACCCACTACCCGAGATCCGCCAGTTTTGAAACCGACACCTAGGGTTCATACTTTCACTAGTGTAAGTCCTCTCAACAATACTAACATAATTGGATCACATAGCTATCCCTCAACATGCAACATAGAGTCACTCCAAAGTCACTAATAGCAGAGAACGAACGAAGAGATTATGGTAGGGTACGAAACCACCTCAAAGTTATTCTTTCCAATCAATCCGTTGGGCTATTCCTATAAGTGTCACAAACAGCCCTAGAGTTCATACTAGAATAACACCTTAAGATACAAATCAACCAAAACCCTAATGTCACCTAGATACTTCAATGTCACCTCAAGTATCCGTGGGCATGATTATACGATATGCATCACACAATCTCAATTCATCTATTCAACCAACACAAAGAACCTCAAAGAGTGCCCCAAAGTTTCTACCGGAGAATCACGACAAAAACGTGTGCCAACCCCTATGCATAGGTTCCCAATGTCACGAAACCCGCAAGTTGGTCACCAAAACGTACATCAAGTGGCACGTGGTATCCCATTGTCACCACAGATATCCACGGCAAGACATACATCAAGTGTTCTCAAGTCTTTAAAGACTCAATCCGATAAGATTACTTCAAAGGGGAAACTCGATTCATTACAAGAGAGAAGAGGGGGGAAGAAACATCATAGGATCCAAATATAATAGCAAAGCTCGCGATACATCAAGATCGTATCATCTCAAGAACACGAGAGAGAGAGAGAGAGAGTCATCAAACACATAGCTACTGGTACATACCCTCAGCCCCGAGGGAGAACTACTCCCTCCTTGTCATGGAGAGCACCAGGATGACGAAGATGGCCACCGGAGAAGGATTGCCCCCTCCGGCAGGGTGCCGGAACAGGTCTAGATTGAGTTTCGGTGCCTACGGAGGCTTCTGGCGGCGGAACTCCCGATCTATGTTGCGTTCTGGAAGTTTTAGGTCACGTAGGTATACATGGGTGCAGGGAGGACGTTGGAGGAGCCACGGGGGCCCCATGAGGCAGGGGGGTGCGCCCAGGGGGGCCCCTCCACCCTCGTGACCTCCCCGGAAACTTCTTGGAGTAGGGTCCAAGTCTCCTGGATCACGTTCGGTGAGAAGATCACGTTCCCGAAGGTTTCATTCCGTTTGGACTCCGTTTGATATTCTGTTTCCTCGAAATACTAAAATAGGCAAAAAACAGCAATTCTGGGCTGGGCCTCCGGTTAATAGGTTAGTCCCAAAAATAATATAAAAGTGGAAAATAAAGCCCAATATAGTCCAAAATAGTAGATAAAGTAGCATGGAGCAATCAAAAATTATAGATACGTTGGAGACGTATCACCTTGCAATGATTAGATGGATCACCACGATGAAATAATTGAGAGAACTTGGAACTCCGGGAAAAGAAAGATGAATCAAGTGAAACCGAGAATTCGATGAACCTCCGGAATAAGGAATTAATCACTTGGATGAAACAAGAATAAGGATTACGTTATGCGTATCCTTCACCAATTTAGATTGATGACAAACAATGGATTTGGCATACTACTTATTCTCGTAGAAAGAATTAAGATATATATAGCGCAAACTTGAGAAAATCTTCAACGAACCACCGGTAGGATTGGAAAGAACGAATGAATTTATAAATAACCACGGAAGAGAACTCTTGAATGAACCACTATAAGAATTGAAAAACGAACGAAGTAAAGGAATGAATCACCGGTAAGAATTTGAAAACGAACAAAGATACTTGGGGAAATTTAGATACAAGAGAATGAAGAGATCACGAGCTGATTAGATAATACTTGAATGAAGCACTAGTAAGATTTAGAGAACGGGAGCTGAAAGCTGAGGGTGAATAAGCCTGAAACGATGACCTTCGGAGAATCAAATTGAAAAGACTCTTGAAATGCTCCGGATGGGTGAAAGGAATTCTCACAATAAAAAAAACTATTATGAGCGGATGGCAACAAGCTAGAATCATGAATCATCGAGAGAATGGACAAGATTGAGAGAGAAAAATCTCCTTCGATCTTCAAAATTCGAGAATGATGAGGAGAAACACCACCATGAATTGTTGAGGCACTCCGGAATGAAAATTGGAAAGGTTGAGTCAACGATGAAAAGAATTTGAAAGATCATGGAGAAATACATATGCCTGATGACAAATCATTCTTACGTCAAACTTTGAAATGAATTTGAAAAGCTCCGGGAAAATTAGAAGAGTCAGGTAAGATCCTGGAAAAAGAACCTGTGGGTTAAGGCCCACTCAAAAGATACACCGTTGAACAATTACTTGAAAAGATAGATTGCACCGGTTGAATCAAACGGCTTGAATGAGATAACAATCTCGAAAGAGCTTGAACGAATACAAGTGGAAACACTCTTTGAGATGTCTTCAGCACTATGGAACAAATGAATAGCGAGAATAGGATAGTTGAGAGGTGCACTGGCATGAGAAAGCATTTGAAACGAGGAAAAAGGGATATGGTCAACACCAAAAGCTTGAATTGAATCCACCGTAGAAGAAAAAGAACGGAGAATGATGAACTTGAGGCCCCGTTAGAATCTTCATTAGAATCACCGGATACGAACATTGAAATAAAAGAATGGAGAGACTTCACACAATTAAAAGGATACATGATTAAGAAATCTGCGTCCTCGAAGAAAAAGGGTGGGAGGGAGGGAAAAACAAAGACAACTTGGAACAAATGAAACAAACACCATTGAGAATACTTAGAGTTGATCTTGCGGATGTTGAAAAAGATCGGATCCACTTGAAGAGAAACATGCCAGTTGATAAGGATTGACATGACAATCTCGATTATCATGAAGGATTGGTATTGACATAGTAGTATGAGAACACCGCTTAGGAAAGGTATGGAATCAACACTTGACTTCGAAGCAACTCGAATACCACAACTCAAAAGCAAAACAAAGGATTGGCTTGCAGAATAAGCAGAACAAACATATGATAGAGATTTCGTCCGAAGTTTTCGTGGTGGGGCCTACACGGGCTTGATCGTACAACACTATCATGTACAAGGCAGTGCACATGACATACGAAGCGTCCACGAGTCAGCATGGCCAAGGACTCTTTAAGACACAATAAGACCACTGTAAAACCAACCGTGGATAGGCAGACCACTAGACGTCGAACCCCAATTTTATATCATACATTTGTCGGGAAGATATCCTAAGAGCTACTTGAATTCCCACTTATAAACTCCCGAAACTTTCCGGTTATGCAATCAGGTGTTGGGGATACAGGGGAAGCATAATATATCACCCAAAACTAGCAAATCCTACATCCAGCTGTATCCATCCTTCAACACATAACCAAGAAACCTTCGGAAATCGTTTACCTCAACCTTCGAAAAGCATCCGTTATACGAGTTATGGCAATACACCCGAACTCCCGCCCTAGTACTGGGTGGCGTCGAGGTTAACTCACCAAGTTGGTCAGGAAGTTCGCCGAAGTGGAAGGACGTGGCAACCGGAGTTGCTGCTCTCGCCGGAGTAGGGGGGGCTCACCGGATCCCGGAGCTCGGCGCGGCAAGGGGTGACGAGTAGAGGGTCGGGCCGCGGCGGAGAAGGAGGTAGGCGCTTGGCGACGAGCGGCGTGGCGACCGGCAAGGTGGCGGCGGGGTCCCGGCGATGAGGCGGAGGAGGCGCAGCGCGGGCGGCGCTCGGGCGGCGGGGAGGCGGGCGAAGCGGCGCGGGGACTCGGGCCGGGAGGGCCGCGGTCAGGCCCCGCAGGCCAGCACGGTGGGAGGCGGCAGTGCGCCACGTGGCGAGCCCCGATTGGGCGCGGGCGGCGGCGGATGCGTGTCCGGCAGCGGGCGGACAAGTCTGGCGTGGAGAGGGGAAGTTTTAGGGTTTTGTACTGTGCGAAAATCCGGGGGAGACACATATTTATAGGAAGGAGGAGCTAGGAGAGTCCAAATGAGGTGTGGTGTTTGGCCACGCGATGGTGATCGAACGACCGATAGGATGGAGGGGGTTTAGATGGGTTTTGGGCCACTTTGGAGGGGTGTTGGGCTACAACACACACGAGGCCTTTACGGTTCCTTGGTTAACCGTTGGAGTATCAAATGAAGTCCAAATGGCACGAAACTTGACAGGCGGTCTACCGGTGGTATACCAAGGCCGCTTGGCAAGTCTCGGTCCAATCCGAGAACGTTTAACACTCACACACGAAAACAGGCAAAAGGGGATGCCGGAGGACATAGGAGTGCCGGAATGCAAAACGGATAACGGGGAAAATGCTCGGATGCATGAGACGAACACGTATGCAAATGCGATGCACATGATGACATGATATGAGATGCATGACATGGACAAAAAGCAAAACGAAGACAAAACCCAACCACGAGGGAATATCATAACTTAGTGCCGAAAATGACAAGAGTTGGAATACAAATATGGCAAGTTACATACGGGGCATTACACTTTCCCAACTAATGCCCTTGATCCAATGTGGGAGCCGCACATTCCTCTGTGAATCTCAGCCACCAGTTCCTTTCCTTCTTCCCAACAAACACACTTCAATTTCACATCGTTGGGCCTCCTTCTATACAAAGTGTCATCGACAAACTGGTACATACTAGCCCTCTGGGCTACTCTCTCAGCTTCATCTTGGTCGTCGGGAAGCTCTCCGGTTTGAAGAAAGTGGACATTGTGCCTTGCCCAAGTTGGATCTTGGGCTCGACAATGAGGACTAGCGGCACCTCCTCTGCTGTGGGAGAACCAACCTCGTTCGCGGGGTTCTTGGACCCGGTTGGAGGGATTGGTCCGGTAGGCTGCGAGGAGTTGTTTCTGGCAGCAGACGACTCTACCGAGAGAGGCTTACCATAGTCCAACTTTTTTCTCTTTCGGGCCATCGTTGCTGGGGATACAGAGAGTTGAGTGAGATGGAGAACGAAAGTTCCTGGTTCCACAGGAAGCTTCTGCAGCACACTTTTACAGGTGATCAGCTATGCTATTTTCCGCACGGGGTACGTTCTCTGTTTGCAATCCATCAAAGCGCTCCTCCAATCTCCTCCCTTCCTCGACATATGCCTACATCAATGGATTTTCATAATCCTTTTTGACTTGTCTCACCACAAGCTGTGAATCTCCTCGAATGATCAGCTTCTTAATTCCCAATTCAACTGGAATCCTGAGCACGGCTAGAAGCCCTTCATATTCAGCTATATTGTTGGTTGCTTCCTCCCGGGCAAAATGCATTTGCATGACGTACTTCAAGTGCTCCCCGAAGGGGCGACAAGAATCACGCCAGCTCCTTCACCTTGTAGGGAAAAAGCAAAATCAAAATACATAATCCATTCTTGGGGCGATTCCTTGCTGGGGATAACTGTCTCTGTCACTTCCTCATCAGGGGTTGGCCTCCATTCTACAGTATACTCTGCCAACGCCCTGCTGTAAATAGTTGATGTGCTCTCAAACTTCAAACCAAAGCTGGATAACTCTAAAGCCCACTCCACTATTCTGTCGGTTGCCTCAGGGTTTTGGAGTATCCTTTGCAGCAGAAAACGAGCAATAACCATGATCTCATGGGTTTGTAAGTAGTGGCGAAGTTTCCTTGAGGCCATAATGAGACCAAAGATCAAGTTCTGCACGCCAGAGTATGTCGATCTAGCCCCTGTAACAAGGACATGACGAAGTACACTAGACATTGCACCACTTTCTTCCTTGTTGCGTCCTTGGGGTTTTTCTCCTTGCCGTGCTCATTGTTGTCCTGATTCTCCTCTAATTATGCCAGTCTCTTCTCACTTTCTGCCTTATCCACTTCTCTTTGTGCTACCAAGGCCGCACTGACCATTTGGTTGGTCGCTGCCAAGTATAGCAACAATGGCTCCTAGGGTTTGGGAGCAACCTAGGTAGGCACAGAGGACAAGTAAACTTTCAACTATAGCAAAGCTGCATCTGCTTCTGGGGTCCACTTCATAAGGACGACCTTCTTCAAAATCTTGAGGAACGGCAGGGAGCGCTCGGCAGACATGGAAATGAATCTGCTTAGCGTGGCAACATCCTGTCAGGTGCCTCACATCCTTAACTAGCCTTGGTACCTAGATCTGCTCGATGGCCTTGATCTTGTCGGGGTTGGATTCAATCCCACGATGGGATACAAAGAAACCAAGCAACTTGCCGGAGGGAACACCAAATACACACTTCTACGGGTTGAGCTTTAGATTGATCTTGCACAGATTATCAAATGTCTCTTCCAAATCCTAAATAAGGGTGACCTTATCCTTGGTCATGACCACGAAGTCATCCATGTAGGCTTCTATGTTTCTATGCAACTGTGGCTCAAAGCCAATCTGGATTGCCCTTGCAAAAGTGGACCCGACACTCTTTAATCCTAGTGGCATGCGAACAAAGCAGTACGTACCACAAGGAGTGATAAACGACGTCTTATCTTCATCTTCCTTGGACATGAAGATCTGGTGATACCTAGACTATGCGTCCAAAAAGGAGAGCAGATCACAACCTGAAGTGGAATCCACGATCTGGTCGATGCGCGGCAAGGTAAATGGGTCTTTCGGGCAAGCCTTGTTGAGATCTATGAAATCCATTCAATGCCTCCACTTCCCGTTATCCTTCTGGACTACCACTGGATTAGCCAACCACGTGGGGTGTAATACTCCTCTGACCAAACCAGCTGCCTGAAGCTTCTTGATCTCATCTGCAATAAACTGCTGCCTCTATAAGGCCTGATTCCGGACTTTCTGTTATACAGGTCGGGCATGTGGGCAGACAACAATGTGGTGCTCGATTACCTCCTTGGGAACACTGGGGATATCAGATGGTTGCCAGGAAAACACATCGATGTTCGCCCGCCGGAAGGCAATGAGCGCGCTTTCCTATTTGTCATCGAGGGTGGCGTTGATAGTAGAAGTACCATCAACACCAGCCAGCCCTGCTGGGACCTTCTTCATTTGAGGTGAAGTGACCTTGGATCTCTTGCTATTAGAACACTCCGGCACATTGTCAATGGGTGTCGTGCACTCGGTGGGGGCATGCTTCCCGGACTCTTTACCGAAGTCCCTACAGTCTCTCTTCTTTCCTATACATTCCTTGGCAGGGTGGCCACTGCCTCTGCCACGACCGCATCCCAGTACATCTTGTCCACACAAATGATCGCATCCTTGTCATCTGAGGGGATAGTAATGACTCCCAGTGGCCCAGGCATCTTCAATGTGTTGTAGGCATAGTGTGATGTCGTTACGAACTTAGCCAGGGGTGGGCGTCCAAGAATCCCATTATACGGCAGGGGGAGATCAATCACATCAAACAAAATCCTCTCGGTCCGGTAGTTTAGTTCTCCCCCAAACGTTACTAGCAATGTGATCTTTCCCTTGGGATGGCTCCTGCTGGGATTAAATCCTTGAAACATGTCGGTAACCTCTAGCTCTTCTTCCCCTATCCGAAGCTTGCCAAGGAAATCAGATTCAACCTGGCCCCGCTGTCCACCAGCATCTTTGTGACCTTGAGGTTGCAGATTGTTGGAGAGACCAACAATGGCAAACATCCTACCACAATAGTATGGCTAGGATGGTCCTCTTTGTCAAAGATGATGGGCGTATGGGACCATTTGAGTGTCTTCCGGGCCTCTGGCGCTGGCTCCTCGCCATTGACTTCTCGCGCCCACCACTTGAGCTGGCGGTGAGATGCGTGTAGAGATGCACCTCCGTTAATGCATAGGGCGTCTATGGCATTTTGAAACTCGTGCTCACTAGTTTCCTCTTCATCCCCTCCATCACTCTCATCATCACATGTTTCCTTCTCTCGACCTCTGGCAGGCTTTCCTTGGCTTCAAAAGGGTTTGCTAGGGTGGCCTACTTCACCACCTCGGCTCTTACCGCTAGCAACATTCCGACCTTCTTCCTTATCTCACTTCACATACTCTGCTTTCTGTTTTCTTGACAAGCTGCTCAATCTGATAACACACTTGAACATCGTGGCCCTTGGTTCAATGAATCTTGCAGTACGACACATCACCCTTCCCAACTTCCTCAGCGGTAGCGGCTTCCTGGCAATCAGTGCATGTGACAGCTTCCTTGCCGGGGACCTCAGATTTGGCCTTCTTGCCGGTACTAGGCGTATCTAATCCTTCAACGGTCATCACTGTTTTATCTCTCCGCTTCTTACTGTGCTTCTTGCTCTTTTTCTGACTGGTTGATTCATCATCATCTTCTGAATGAACATTGCTGCAATCTTCCTCTTCGGGCAGCTTCCTTCCCTCCTCCATCCGAGCACACTTATCCACCAGTCTGTAGAGCTCCTTCACAGTATTGGGCAACCACACGTTCATCTTGGAACGGATACGACGGTTGCACACATTGGACTAGAAGGCAGCTATTACGGCTGCCGGATGGATATTTGGGATATTCCGATGAACTTTGTTGAATCTCTGTAAATACTTATGGAGGGTTTCTCCTTCTTTCTGCTGGAGGAGCTACAAATCGATGGGCCTGCCGGGTTCCTGATGACCGCCAGTGAAAGCGCCAATGAACTCATGGCACAGGTCAGCCCATGACGAAATGGAGTTCTCCGGTAGGTGCATCAGCTAAGACCTCACATTGGACCTGAGAGCCAAAGGGAAATTGTTGACGAACACCTTCTCATCTCTTCCCCCAGCAGCCTAAACAACAACGGTGTAGATGCTCAGGAACTCTGCCGGGTTCAGCCTCCCATAGTACTTCTCAGGTATCTCTGGCTTGAACGTGTGAACGGACGGCCAACGGACTTGCCGAAGCTCTCGTGTAAAGGCAGGGCAGCCAACCTCGAAAGGTAGGCACCCACCATCACCAAGCGCAGGCTCGTCGACGTTGAGGCCATCATACCCGTTGGTCCGGCGGAGGTCGTCGCAAATTTGCTCGACGATGCACATGCCTCCTCTCCGCCTATACTCGGGGGCTCAACGTTGGCCTGGACGTGCTTGGGGTCAGAAGAGGCCATCGAGACATCATCGAGGTCTTGATTCTGGTGCGCTCATACTAGTTGCCGCGGCGGGGATTGCACCATGGGTATGGCCCCTTCCGTGCAGTCAGCAGCACGAGTTGTTGCTATTGTTTGGGGAGGTCGTGGTGAACCATCTCGTCGTGAGCCCCCAGCTTTAGCAAAATCGAGCAGGCTTTGGATGGTGACACGCCATTCGTCCATCTGCTTGGCCGCCGATGGAAACCTCAGCAGCAGCTGAGCTCCCGCCATGGCCTCTGAAGCTGTACTTGGCATGGATGTTGATGAAGTCGATCGTACCATCGCTCGGCTCCTGACGGTGCTAGCGGCAGTAGCACTGCAGCCCCGCTGCTACTGCGGGGCGACTATCTGCACGTGGTGCGGTGAAAGCGCTTGAGGGCCAGCGGCTCCGTCGGGCTCAGCGGCTTGGTTGGCCCGCCCAGGGGAGATGTACGCGCTGTGATCGCACCCGTGGGGGCAGCCAAAGGGCGGTGGTTTGCCCCAGTCCTAGCATCGTTGTTGTGGTTGTGCCCATCGGTGGGGGAGAGGGGCAGATATGGAGTGGCTCCCTCACCCGTACCTTGGGGAGCGTGGCCGCCGGGGTGCTACTGATGTGGCTCTCCTCTGGCACCTCCTGCTCATGCGTCGGCCGCGCGGGAAGTGGTGATGGCACTGCCTGCTCTGACCACATCCCTAGCAGCATCCGCGCCCTCCCGCGCCCCCCTGCAGCGTCAGAGGCCGCGAGTGGCGGAGCCTTCGAGGTGGATGGATGATCTAGAGGAACGGGCTTCTTCTTAGGCGCCATGGTCGATGGCGTCGCCGAAGATAAAGATGGCGGTGGAGACGATGCACTACGCACGCCTTCATGTTCGTGCAAGCGAGTCCCCTAATGGCGCGCCAAAGATGTCGCGGGAAACCACGGCCACCTATGGGACCAGGAGTTCCCTTGCTGGTTCAGCAGGGGGGCGATGCGTTGCACAAAGAGCAGACGAATGTGGAGCAGCGCGGTAGAGATCATACAGGCAATTTACCCAGGTTCGGGCCGCCGCGAGGCGTAAAACACTACTCCAGCTTTGGTGGATTGATGGTGGAGAAGGTGATGATGGTGCGTAGTACACTTTCCAGGTAGGGGTTGCCTCAGGCAGCAACGACTACGCGCATATGGGGGTGTGAGTTATCCAACCTTCTATCCATTTCTATGATTGCCATGGCCTCCTTTTATAGATCAAGGGGTAACCACAATGGAAAACTAGTCATTACACACTGATAAGAAAGCAAACGATGCTATCATACCTAACTCTGCGGGCTAACAGGGCGCATTAAATGCACCGCTTAACGTCACATCATTGGTTGCCCGACAAGGCTTGCCAGGCTATCTTGCCAGCTCGGCGCCTGTTCTCTTGACACGTCGTAGGATGGCCGTCATCTATGGGTTTCTTCTGTAGGAAATGGCTGCCATGTGGCGAATGGCTGCACGACGCTCCATGATTTACGCATATCATGTGATGAATAAAAATATAGCTCAAAGTAAAATTTCCGATGATCGTTAGAAGAAAGAGGGGATGCCTTCTGGGGCATCCCCAAGCTTAGTTGCTTGGGAGTCCTTGAATATTACCTTGGGGTGCCTCGGGCATCCCCAAGCTTGGGCTCCCTCCACTCCTTATTCCTTCATCCATCGTGATCTTACCCAAAACTTGAAAACTTCAATCACACAAAACTTAACAAAACCCTCATGATATCCAATAGTATAATAAAACAAATTACCACTTTAAGTACTGTTGCAAACTCATTCATATTTTATTTTTGCATTTTAGCTATTGTAATATAACTTTCCTATGGCTTATACCATCGATACAATTGATAGTTTCATAAAAATGAGCAAAACAATGCATCAAAAATAGAATCTGTCTTAAACAGGACAGTTTGTAGTAATCTGAACATCAACCATACTTATGTAACTCTAGTAATTCTGACAAATTAGGACAAAATAAACAATTCGTATAGAGGTACTGTGCAAAAACTTTCAGAAGCGTTTGACTTTCGACTAAAAAATGTAAAATCATGCACTACAGACAAAGTTTCTGTTTTGGCACTGCACAAACCAAACAAGCAATCTAATCATCCTAAAGGCAAATCTTGCCACATTAATTTTATAATACAATGTATTTATACAAGGGGATAATTATTTTTGTTGAAATTTTTTAGGTTCCCCTTTTTATTTTTTATTTTTTAAACTATTTAAAAGCACACAACATAAATAAATTACTCCCTAAAACTTTCGGGTTCTCTCCCTGGCAGCGCTTTCTTTAAAGCCATTAGGCTAGGCATACAATCCTCAAGTAATGGATCCACCGGGATCCCAAGGTATATCAAAGCCAATTTTAATTAACAATGAATCATGATTTAGTAGTAAGAAAAAAGTAATATATATCATGTAATGATGAAGTCCGACTCTCTTCCTATGCATCGGCATGTCATACAAGAACAATTCATGCACATCAAGTAAAGGCCAATGCATAGTATAAGCAATTTCTTGCTATTATTTCGTGTTGGAAACATAGAGAGGCGGAGATGTAGTTCCTCTCTCATAATAATTGCAAGTAGGAGCATCAAGCACATGCATATTATATTCATCAAAATCATCATGTGTAGTGGTAGAATGCAACCCATCAATGTAATCCTTAATAAGTGCAAACTTCTTTGATATAGTGTAGTTTGGAGAATTCAAAAAGGTGATAGGACTATAATGCATGGGTGCAATAGCAAAAATTTCATTCTTAACACAAGGAATTATAGCAAGTTCATCTCCATAAGCATAATTCATATTGGCATCTTGGCCACAAGCATAGCAAGCATCAAGTTCATCATAAAGGGATATCTCAAATGAATCAAAGGGATCACAAAAATTATCATAGCAATCATCCTTCGGCAAGCATGAAGGGGAATTAAATAATGTATGAGTTGCAGAGTTACTCTCATTAGAAGGTGGGCACGGGTGATCAATCCACTCTTCCTCCTTTTGTTCTTCACTCTCCTTGTCATCTTTTTCATCTAATGGGCTCATAGTGTCATCAATTTCTCCTGCAAACCATTAGTGTCTTCTTGGACAGCGGAGACTTTGTAAGTAAATGCATCAACATCGACATTGTATTCATAATTCTCATAGCAATATTCAAGTATAGCAAAATTTTCAGGCCTATAGACATCATCATCATCATCAAAAGCTTCATACTTTCCAAACAAAGATTCAATTTCATAAGCACCCTTCAAAGCAACAAATTCTTCTATTGGTTCCACATCATAGTAATCATAAATACCATTAGCATAAGAAGCCAAGGTTTCATTATCATTAAATTTACATGAAAAGGGAAGGTGTGGAGCCTTCATCCTATAGCAACAAATATAATCATATCTCAAATCATACTTGCCGAGCATACCAATGCAACATATGAATTTGATCCCATAATAGTTTCCGTTTTTGTGTCAAGCGATAATCCCTAAAGTATTCACGTTGATCCAACGTGTCTCCCATTATATATTTGAATGGGGTTTTCTCAGGATTATTAAAGTAGTGCATAATATCTTTCACTAATGATCATTGAGGGTTTTAGGAGGTTCCCCATTATAACACCCACGATGCGGCTATATCTCCCAGTGTCGAGGCACGACTTAGAGGAATAACCGCATGGTGGTTTTGTTGCGAGAGGGGTAATTTTCACACAATCCCATGTACTGAATAAGAAAGGGATAAAGAGTTGGCTTACAATTGCCACTTCACCCAAATAACAAATTAAACATACATCATCCAGAGTACAATCAAGGTTCGATATGGATCCAGAGTACAATCCAGAGTATGATATCGAGCGCGGGCAGCAGGGCACGAGGTAGGAGAGGCGGGCGACGGGGATCGAGCGCGGGCAGCGCTGCCGTTCTCTCTCTCTCACTTGGCGGCGCACAGGAGGGAGGAAAGGATCGAGAGATGGGGATCGGGCAAGCGGCGGCGCTGAAGGGGCATTGAGGGAGAGAGCGAGTGGAGGGGGTCGGGGCTAGGTCTAGGGATCCAGATGGGCCTCAGGTGCAACGGGCCTAGGGAGGTGGAGCAGGTTGGGCCTCGTGGCCTGTTGGGTTGGAAGAATTTGGAACCAGCAGAGATGGGTCGGCCTACACTATCTGAGGATTTTTCCATTCTCTCAAAACAGGAAAGAAAAGAGGGAAAGAAATGTCTTGGAGGTCCAAATGATTACCGAAAGAGTTGGGAAAAAAATAACACATGGCCACTCTGAAATAATTCAAAGTTCCACAACTTGGATTGGGGGTGTCGAAGAAAGATCAAGGATTTAAAATATTTGGAAAAGGAAGGAACTTTAATTGCAAGTGGGTTGTCCTTAATTCCCAAATAAATGGAATATTTTTATAATAGCTCCCTAAATATTGGGAGGGTATGTTTTAAAGAGAAACCACCATGTGAGTTCCCTCGATTTAAATAGATCAAAAGATCTATGCAATTTATTTAGCTGGGTTGCCAAAATTAATGATATGATGGCATGATGACATGATGCAATGCAACAAGCAAAGATGAATGCAACGAACAAAACAAATCACATGACGAATCTTGGAAAACATGGAAGGCATCTAAGGCCCCGGTCTTGGGGCGTTACAACACTCCACCACTACAAGAGGATCTCGTCTCGAGATCTAGGATGGCACCGGAGAGAAACGGAAGAGAAAGAGAAGAGGTAAAACTAAGTTGCTTCTTTGACAACTGAGTGAAACCAAAGAACCTTGATAGGTTGAACAAATTAAAAGAAAGAATACAACAAAGATGAACAAAGTTGAAAACACTCCATTAGAAAAGAGGAAGAAGGAACCTTACTAGAACCTTGTAGGTTGAAAGACATAAGAAAAGGGTTGCAATGGGTAGGAAGTACATGCAAGCACTCCTGTTGAAACGAGATTTACAAGGAATGATAAAGATCAATTATGACAACACTCCAGTTGGAAATGGAAGGCAAAGAATAAGAGCTTGGCAAAATGAAAGCACTTGGATGAGAGTCCGGTTAGAAGAGGAATGATAGACACAACACTGTGGTTAAAACAAGATAGAGAAGGAATAAGAATGATATAATTTGGGCATCACTCCGATTGTAAATGGAAGGAACTGAACATGATCTTGACAAAACAAGATCATGGGTCGAAGAGAGCAACATCACAATGCCTCCGAAACAAATGTAAGAATGGAATCAAAAGAACGCAGGAGAAAACAACATCTTCTACCTCAAGAGATCTTGAAAAAGCATCTTTAGGAGAAGGGTCAAACGGAATTGTTGGAAAACCATCAACGAAAATAGTAATATTGTTGTGGGCTGATGGAAAACATCTCAAAATTTGAGGTGAAATTTTGCCACTAGCGGAAACAACAGATTGAATTGACATCAACAAGGAAATGAGAACCTTATTTCACCGAGAGGATAAATGAAGAACATGGGTCATTTATGAGCACCATAAATAGCAAAAATCCTTAGGGAAAGCTTTAGGTGAAATATAACCCAAGATAGCTCCAACGAAGAGATTGATGGATTGAGAAGAGCTCATGCTCGAAGAAATTGATGGGTTTAACTACCTCATTCTTGACAACTGTTGAATCATGACACACGAAGGGAAATTGTCAAGAGTGACATAACACCACCTCAAAAGATAAGGTAGAACGAATTGCATTTCGGAATGCAAGATGAAGAATACTTGAACTCCTCAAAACAAAACATGTGTTGAGCACCATGTTTAATTTTGAGTATAGCTTGGTGGATCTTTACTTCAATATGAATCTTGAAGAACAATTGAAGAATGAAAAGAATCCTTAATGAACCACCCTGTAGAGCCTCTATGAAGAACTCTGGTAAGAACATAAATGGTAGGAAGGAAGTGAAGGTTGAAAAGAACAAGAATTGAAGCATTGCAATGATTTAGATGGAGCTTCATGATGAGATAACCGAGAAAACTTGGAACTCCAAAAAGAAAAGATGAAGCATCTCGAACCGAAAGTGTAATATGATGAACAACTCTAGAAAGAAGAAATTAATCACTTGGATGAAGCAAGAATAGAATTATGTTATGCGCATCCTTCACCAATTTAAATTGATGAAGAGCAACGGATTTGGCATACTACTTATTCTCGTAGAAAGATTAAGATAGATATAGCGCAAACTTGGGAAGGTCTTCGAAGAATCACTGGGAGGATTGGGAAGAACGAATGAGTTGATAAGATACCAAGAGAAGAGTAATCTTGAATGGACCACCGTAAGAGTTGAAAATGAACGTAGCAAAGGCATAATTCACTGGGAAGAATTAGAAAACGAATACGATACTTGACAAAATTTAGATATTGGAGAACATAGAGATCATGAGCTGATTAGGGAAATCTTGAACGATGCCCCGGTAAGATTTGGAGAATGAGTGCTGAAAGCTGAGAATGAATAAACCCGAAATGATGGCCTTCAGAGAATCAAACTGAAAAGACTCATGAATTGCTTCGGATGGATGAGAAGAATATCTCACAATCGAAAACAACTATGAGAGGATGGCATCAAGCTAGAACCACAAATCTTCAAAAGAACGGAGCAAGATTTAGATGAAATCTCTTCTTTGATCTACAAACGCAGAGAACGACGATGATAAACACCACCACAAATTATTGAGATACTCCGGGAGAATGAAAAATGAAGAAGTTGAGCCAACAATGAAAAGAATTTGAAAGATCTTGGAGGAAGACATATGACTGATGATAATTCATTCTTACATCAACTTTGAAAGAATTTGAGAATAACTCCGAGAAAATAGAAGAGTCAGGTAAGATCCTAGGAAAAGACCTGTGGGTTAGGGCCCACTCGAAAGAAACATCATTGGAAATGATTGCTTAGGAAGAGATAATGCACCGGTTGATTTGAACGTCTTGAATGAGGTCACAACCTCGAAATAGCTTGAAAGGAATAAGAATGGAAACTTGAATCTTCTGAGATATCTTCAGCACTCCAGAACAAATGAATAGCGAGAAGTGAATGATTAAGAGGTGCACCGGCATGAGGAAACATTTGAAACGAGGAAAGGATATGATTGACAAAGCTTGAATTGAATCCACCGGAAAAGAAAAAAGAACGAAGAATGATGAACTTGAAGCTTCCTTAGCGTCTTCCCGAGAATTATCGGATAAGAACATTGAAAGAAAAGAGAGAAGAGACTTCACATCAATAAGATGGATACTTGACTAAGAAATCTGAGTCCTCAAAGAAAAGGGTGGGAGGGCGGTAAAAACAAAGACAACTTGGAATGGATGAAACGAACACCGTTGGGAAAACTAAGGGGAGATCTTGCGAATGGAAAAAATGATAGGATCATCTTGAAGGGAAATGCACCGATTGGAAAGAATTGGCATGACAATCTCGATGATCAAGAAGGATTAGCAACCACATATAAATATGAGAACACTGTTTAGGAAAGGTATGGAATCAACACTTGACTTCGAAGCAACTCGAATACCAGAACTGAAAACAAAACAAAGGATTGGCTTGCAGAATAAGCCGAAAACAAACATAAGATATTCAAGGAGCTACTTGAATTCCCACTTATAAACTCCCGAAACTTTCTGGTTATGCAATCTGGTGTTGGGGATACAGGGGAAGCATAATATCTCACCCAAACTAATAATCCCTACATCCAGCTGTATCCATCCATCAACACATAACCAAGAAACCTTCGGAAATCGTGTACCTCAACCTTCGAAAAGCATATGTTATACGAGTTATGGCAATACTCCCGAACTCCCTCCCCAGTACTAGGTGGCGTCGAGGTTATCTCACCAACAACTGCATAAAAGAGATTTTCGATGTCGGCGAAACTCAGGTATTCCAGAACTGCAACGATAAAATTGTGACGACAACACCTCAGATCTCAACTCCCCGGGACACTGCCACAACCCCTAAATTTCAGGAGGCACCAAGAACCATGTTCTCGTCACAAGACTATCGAAACGATTCCAAGATACCCGCGTGATCCTAAAAAAACTCGTGAAATTTGAGGAGAGAAAAGTCAAAACTTCTACGCCGGGAGGCCTCACCAGAGTGACAAAGGGACTGAGGAGTAAAAAGAAACCTACTCTTCGATATATATATTCCTAAGACTCAAAACATTCTGTTCTAGACTCGACAACGTCAGCGATTCGATCAAGGAGGGGGCTCCTAAGTCAGGGATGGCTCTGATTACCAACTTGTTACACCCACGATGCGGCTATATCTCCCACGTGTCGAGGCACGACTTAGAGGCATAACCGCATGGTGGTTTTGTCGCAAGAGGGGTAATCTTCACACAATCCCATGTACTGAATAAGAAAGGGATAAAGAGTTGGCTTACATTCGCCACTTCACCCAAATAACAAATTAAACATACATCATCCAGAGTACAATCAAGGTCCAACTATATGGAACCAAAATAAAAGAAGACAACCCCAAATGCTAGATCCCCAATCGTCCCAACTGGGCTCCACTACTGATCATCCAGAAAAGACACAAAACAACAATCAAGATCTTCATCGAGCTCCCACGTGAGCTCGGTTGCGTCACCTGCACTGGTATCATTGGCACCTGCAACTGTTTGGAAGTATCCGTGAGTCACGAGGACTCAGCAATCTCACACCCGCGAGATCAAGACTATTTAAGCTTATGGGTAGGATAGGGTAATGAGGTGGAGCTGCAGCAAGCACTAAGCAAATATGGTGGCTAACTTTCGCAAATAAGAGCAAGAAGGGAAGCAACATAGCTGTCGTGAAGCTAGAAATGATCAAGAAGTGATCCAAAAACTACTTAAGTTCAAGCATAACACAAGACCGTATTCACTTCCCAGACTCTGCCAAAAAGAGAGCATCATGGCTACACACACGGTTGATTCATTTTAATTAAGTTAAGTGTCAAGTTCTGTACAACCGGATATTAACAAATTCCCATCCTCCACATAACCGCGGGCACGGCTCTCAAAAGTTTATACCCTGCAGGGGTGTCCCAACTTATCCCATCACAAGCTCTTACGGTCAACGAAGGATATTCCTTCTCCCGGAAAGACCCGGTCAATCTCGGAATCCCGGTTACAAGACATTTCGACAATGGTAAAACAAGACCAGCAAGACCACCCGACTGTGCCGACAAATCCCGATAGGAGCTGCACATATCTCGTTCTCAGGGCACACCGGACAAGCTAAGCGTACAAGTAACAACATAGCCCAAGTTTCCAAGGGACGGTCCCACACAGTGCTCTAGTTTGGACCAACACTCAGAGGAGTGCTGGCCCGGGAGTTTAAAATAAAGATGACCCTTGATTCTGCAGAACCCAAGGGAAAAAGGCTTAGGTGGCAAATGTTAAAACCAAGGTTGGGCCTTGCTGGAGGAGTTTTATTCAAAGCGAACTGTCAAGGGGTTCCCATAACACCCAACCGCGCAAGGAATGCAAAATCAAGGAACATAACACCGGTATGACGAAAACTAGGGCGGTAAGAGTGGAACAAAACACCAGGCATAAGGCCGAGCCTTCCACCCTTTACCAAGTATATAGATGCATTAATTAAAATAAGAGATAATATGATATCCCAACATATCCATGTTCCAACATGGAACAAACTTCAACTTCAGCTGCAACTAACAATGCTATAAGAGGGGCCGAGCAAAAGCGGTAACTTAGCCAAACAACGGTTTGCTAGGAAGGTGGGTTATAGGCTTGACATGGCAATATGGGAGGCATGATATACCAAGTGGTAGGTAGCGCGACATAGCGATAGAATGAACAACTAGCAAAGCGAAGATAGAAGTGATATCGAGGGTATGGTCATCTTTCCTGAGATCCCGCAAGGAAGAGGAACGAGTCCGTGAAGAAAACAAACGGACATATTCGAACGAATCCTCACAACTCCAGAATGAAACCGAAGCTAACGAGAGAAGCAACCCGGAAAGAAGCAAGCAACATGGTAAACAACCATCACATAACATGGCATGATGCTCAACCAAGTATGATGCATGTCTGATATAATGAAACATGGCATGGCAAAGTGCACAAAAAATACTACAAATTAAGTGGAGCTCAATATGCAACGAGTTGCATATAGACGAAACACCACATTCAATTACTTAGTTCTCTCTCGTTTATGTACCCGACAATATTAAATGTTATTAAACATGGAAAGGGGTGAAGCATAAGTAAACTAAACGTTTAGGCAAGTCTAAATGAGGCTGGAAGCAACAACAATAAATCCGGAAAATCCCCATATTCCTATTTAGCCATTTGAAGCAAGTGACGATTTAAACATTCTTGGTGTTGTTATCATGATGCGGATGACATGTGCAAGTTTATGCAATTTTAAGAAAAGGTTGACATGAGCATATTATGAAGCATTTGGTTGCCATGACAGAATGAAAGGGGTGCCATGGCGGTGATAACGAAAATGATGCCAAGGCAAGATTCCAGGTTCCGGTAACTCGGTGGAGTACCGGTGCAAAAGAGCAAGTGTGCGGAACATGCTAGATGGTGGGGTGATCCCAGATTCTGGGTGTCCCATGAGTTGACAGCGTGGCAACCGAGGGACGAGCACGAAAGAAACGGGCACGTTGCAAACACGGGGTTCATCTCATACATCACACAACATTCGTCCATGACAGTGGTCTCAACGTTATACCTTTGAAGCATGCACTTTCTGAGTGGTTTGAGTTCATTGAGGGAAGTAGTGGTTCACGTTTCGAAGAGGAACTTGACGAATTCGAAGCCCTTTGGGGTTATCGTGGTACTAGGGGTTTTCAGACTCATCGATCTCGTTCTTGCGACGATAGTGGTACACAGTCGTCGTGGAAGTAGTTGTACACATAGTCTTGTCGAACCCACGACGACGGTAGTTGTTCACCCGACGGTCTTGGAAACGGTTGTCGTACAAGGTTCGTAGATGTTCGGGTCGAGGTACTTGGTATCTTGTGGAACTTCACGGTTCGTCGTGGTACTTGGCGGTCTCGGACGGGGCAGGAACATGTAGTAGAACTTGCGGTCTCGGTCCTGGCAATAAAAAGGGTACTTGCGATCTTGACGAATCCGTAGTGGTACTGGGAGAGATCATGGCCACGGTAGTCTTCGGACTTGGTTTTCCTGTACATGACTCCAGGGGTCCTGGGGGAACTCGGCGATGGACATGGTAAAGAGGCGATGGTAGATGGTGAAGCAGGAAGCAACAGCTCGAGTCGCGGCAGCAGGAGTTGTCACGGGCGGAGGTCGGGGCTGGAGTAGAGCAAGGTCCACGTGGGCAACCAAGAGGTCGTCCCTCGCGAGGTGGCGTAGGCACACCAGAGCCGCTGGAAGAGATGCATGATACTGGGAGGGTTCGGCAGGGGTGTGGGGCAGCTCGCGGAAGCTCCGGCGAGGGCACCGGTGGCCGGTGATGGGCGAAGCAGTGACGAGGAGGCCGGGGTGTGGAAGACAACGACGAGGAGAAGCAGAGGTGCGAGGCGAGCGACTTGGGTGACAGCAGAGGGAGGAAAGGGGCGATGCAACCACGAGAAGCAGGCAACCCAGGCACCACGGCAAGGTCTGCAGGGGCTGGTGGGGGCAGAACCACCCCACCAACCAGTCAAGCACGACCCACGTTGTCAATCAGTGTGGTGTCAAGCCGCAGGGTGATTAAGTGGCAGCCATTCGTCACATGGCAGCCATTTCCTATAGAAGAAACCCACAGATGACACCCGTCTTGCAATGTGTCAAGAGAACAGGCGCAGAGCTTGCAAGATAGCCAACAAGCCTTGCCGAGCAACCAGTGATGTGACACTAAGCAATGCATTTAATGCACCTTGTCGGCCCATAGAGTTTAGTATGATAGCACTGTTCGCTATCATATCAGTAGATAATGACTACTTTGCCATTGTGGTGACCCCTTGATCTATAAAAGGAGGCCCATGACACCCATAGGAAGGGTTGGAAAGTTGACGAACCCACACCCCCATACGCATGTAGTCGCTTCTGCCCTACAGCAACCCCTGCCGGGCAAGTGTATTACGCTCCACCATCCCCATTCCACCATCAATCCACCAAAGCAGGAGTAGGGGCTTAAGCCTCACGGTGGCACCAACCTGGGTAAATGGCTAGTGTGCTCAATGTCGTGCTACTGTGCGCTGGTCTGCTCTTTGTGCAACATGATGTCACCCTACCAAACCAGCAAGGGGCCTCCTAGTCCCATAGGTGGCCGTGGATAACCGGAGAAAGATTGCTTTGGAAAGTCTTGAAAGTATGACTTGAAGAACACTTGAGAAGCTTCTGCTCGAGAGTACAACATGAGAAATTGCCACAAATGTAAGTAGTTAGGCCACTAGATCACTGACTGCCCCCTCTAGCAAAATGGCTCATAGAAGAAGTCTAGCAGGGATGACGACTCTGATGACAAAACAAGAAGTCCTCAAAGTCTTCATCAAAATCTTTATCACGAAATAAAAGTGCCTCTTGCAGAGCTCGTGCTTTCATTGGGAAGGAAATGGATTCTGAATAAGAATAGGAAGCTGAGGAATATGAGGAGGACTCCGACTCTGGAGTGGCAAGCTTAGCCCTTGCTATGGAGTTCGTCCACAAGTCCATCATCGACCATGAAGAGAATGTTGACTCCACGGACCCTGATGTCAGTGTCAAAACCAGCAGACCTTGGTGTAGGGGTCTTGATTTGTGGATATCAGACAGATGGTAATGAGAACAGAGAGACAACATTTTACCCAGGTTCGGGCCCTCTTGATGGAGGTAAAACCCTACGTCCTGGTCTTGTTTATATTAATGGAGATGTATCGAGTACAGAGTTGATCTACCTTGAGAACGTAATATGTGGTCTAACTCTAGGGCTAGGTGAATGACATTGCGTTGATGTCCCCTCTACGGGCTACACCCCACGTCTTATATACACACACCAGGTAGGGTATCTTGGGTTACAAGGTCGGTATCTAGGCACAAGGTGGCCAGAGAAATCTTGGAGTATGCGACAAGTCTTCAGCGGAGATAGTCTTGATCACGTCTCTGACATCCTACCACTGGAGTCCATCTTGAGTACGAATGAGGGGCCGTCGGCCCAACCTGAGGAGCATGGGCCAAGTAATTTAGCACCCCCTAATCCAGGACACCATCAGTAGCCCTAAACTGGTCTTCTATGGCGAGGAAGACCCTATTAACGAGAGCAACCTTGGATCCGGAGTCCTTGGCTCGATAGACAAGTATTCCTTTAAAATTCTTGAACCACTCCTTTAAAGGAGCGATGCCAACCAAGGCCCAAGCAAGCTTGTAACTTACCCGAAGAGATGGGATAACTTAGCCTCGAAGGCCAACCATCTATCTATGAATAGTTAAACATAGTCTGGCAACTTTATTGAAGCGGATGACCCCCAGACGGGTCGGGTAGTTACTACTTCCCTTAAATCATGGCTCGAGGCGGCCTTTTTACTCGCACGTCCCATCGAGGAGATATCGTGCCCATTTCCTCAGGGATATCATCAAGATTTTGTTTTCCCCATATGCTTATCGGCTAAGTAAGCGGGACTCTTGGCCTCTCACCAGCCTATAAGAGCAAAAGAGAGGATAGCGTAATCGATCACGCTCTCAGCCTCCCCACCTACTACTTTGTCTAGCTCCAGCGCCCAGATCCAATCTACCACACCCTTTTCTTAGCGAGTCCAACCTTTCCCACCAGCCAAGGCCGATACCCTCAAGGGGCATTAGGGTGGTTCCTCCGTGATGGACGACATCATTCTGGAGCTATGCAACATGGGTTACTTGTCCGCAAACATCGATGCCCGTGCTCTAGGCAATGGCCAACAAGTGCCTGCTCCCAACGCAGGCAAGTGGGCGGTCTTTTTCCCCCACCTCATCCAAGGCCTAGGGTTCCCGCTGCACCCCTTCATGTGCGGGGTAATGTTCTACTACGGGTGTCGATGTTCTAGGAACGGGGGTACCCAGATCTGCCTGCCAACGGACCAAGGTGTGGCCCACTCGACCGCCCAGTATGACCCAGCGGCAAGACCTCCAAGTCAAGACCCTCGTGAGGGCCCTGGCCTCGCGATGCGGACGACGCCAAGACCTCCCAAGGGGGACGGCCTCCCCTGGTTGCCTCCCGATGAGCGAAGATTTCTATGTAGGTGCCGAGCCTCACGAGGCTGCGATGATGTGAGCTATGATGACCAAGGCAAGGCGGGCGCCAGCGGGCGTAGAGAAGACATTTTCTCTTTGGTGCTAAGGAGGCAAGGACATCAGCGGGTTCCGAAGGAATCCCCCAAAGGTTTCCATTCCAGTGCAAAAATACCAAGACCGTGGGCTCGGTAGGACAGATGTCGCGGGAAACCACGACCACCTATGGGACCAGGATGTCCCTTGCTGGTTCGGCAGGGGGGCGATGCATTGCACAAAGAGCAGACGAGCGTGGGGCAGCGCGACAGAGATCACACTGGCAATTTAGCCAGGTTCAGCCCACCGTGAGGCGTAAAACCCTACTCCCGCTTTGGTGGATTGATGGTGGAAAAGGTGGGGGTGGTGCGTAGTACACTTGCCCGGCAGGGGTTGCCTCAGGTAGTAGCGACTACGCGCGTATGGTGGTGTGAGTTATCCAACCTTCTAACCCTTTATATGGTTGCCATGGGCATCCTTTTATAGATCAAGGGGTAACCACAGTGGCAAATTAGTCATTACGCACTGATAAGATAGCAAACAATGCTATCATACCTAACTCTACGGGACAACAGGGCACATTAAATGCACCACTTAACGTCACATCGTTGGTTGCCCGACAAGGCTTGCTGGGCTATCTTCCCAGCTCTGTGCCTGTTCTCTTGACACGTCGCAGGACGAGTGTGATCTGTGGTTTCTTCTATAGGAAATGGCTGCCATGTGGCGAATGGCTGCCACTTAATCAATTTGTGGTATGACACCGCACTGGTCGACAACGTGGGTCGTGGTGCAGTGGTTGGTGAGGTAGCTCTGCCTCCGTGAGCCCCGGCAGGCCCTGCCGGGGTGTTTTGACTGTCTGCTTCTAGGGGTGGCCTCGCCCCTTGCCGGGCTTGCTTGCCCGGCAAGGCAGGCTTCCCACTTGATGATATCCTAATTCCTTGACTCGTCCTTCGTCCTTTGTATCTCTTGGTTTCTTGTATTCTGACTTGGGCTGGTGCTTCATTCTTGTTCCCGTGCTTGTGCATAGTCTGGGCAACAGACCCAGGGTTTGTTGCACCGATAGAAGCCCTCGGGCCTGCCCCGAACGCGTTGCAGAGTGACATAGGGGTAGGTCCTAATAAGTGCATAGGCGAGAGTTGCTGAAGAGGCTGGTCTCTTGAAGTCTTCTTTGCTTCTCCATTAGCCTTGATTGCGGGCCAGTTTCTATTTTCTTCGCACGTCGTGTAAAGCCAATAGTGGTGGGGCCCCTCCAGTAGTGGCCCATGAATTTCTTTAATGCACGGGGTAGAAACTGCCAATTCACTCTTCCCACCACGCCCATATCCTTGGCAACGTATGCTGCATGCATCACACGGGGTAGGTAATGGGGCATGTGGCGCGGGAGAGCATCATGGTGAGGGCCCGATCGTCTTGAATTGGCGGAGGAGGGCGATGTCCGCCCGTTGAGGGAGAAGCCCCCTCCTTGCCCCGCCTATAAAAAGGGAGGGGCAGAGGAGGGTGTAGTCATCCATCTTCGCATTCATCCTCTTCTTATCTTCTGCTTCCGCTGGCAATGTCGAAGGGAACAGCCTGGGGCCAGCCCCCGGGCTCTTGGTTGGGGCTAATGTTGCCACATGCTGGCGTTGATTCTCGGGGAGTGAGCCTAGTCCTTGATGTGATGAATCTCTTGGTTCCTTCGAAGCTTAGCCTAGAGGCGGGGCTAGAGATCATTGGTAATCCCAGCACTGCACCTCCTAGAGGCCTTGGGGCCGATGTTGACGAGAGGCACGCCTTCCTGCCCGCCAAGATCAGGAGCGGTGCGCCTCCGGTGCCCTGGCTGTCTTGGTCTCTCGCTGCCTCTTTGGGGAACGTGCTTGACTGGAGTCTTGGCAGTTTTCGGGAGCAGCAGTGGTGAGGAGAAAATGAGGGAACATGGAGAAGGTGGGTGGTAGGGGGTCAGGTCGGAGTACGATGGCGTGGATGCCTTCACCTCCGGCTGGCGACCTGCCACCTTGTCTTTCCACTCTTCCCCTCCCCCTCGGCATTATTGTCACCAGCGTGGGAGCCACACATTCCTCTCTGAATCCTTGCCGGAAAGCTTTCCCAACTAATGCCCTTGATCCAATGTGGGAGCCGCACATTCCTCTGTGAATCTCAGCCAGCAGTTCCTTTCCTTCTTCCCGACAAACACACTTCAATTTCACACCATTGGGCCTCCTTCTGTACAGAGTGTCATCGACAAACTGTTACATAGTGACCCTCCGGGCTACTCTCTCAGCTTCATCATGGTCGCCGGGAAGCTCTCCCATTTGGAGAAAGTGGACAATGTGCCTTGCCCAAGTTGGATCCTATGGCTTGGCAATGAGGACTAGCGGCACCTCCTTAGCTGCGGGAGCACCAGCCTCTTTCACGGGGTTCGTGGACCCGGTTGGAGGGGGTCGTCTGGCAGGCTATGAGGAGTTGTTTCCAGTAGGGTCTCTGCAGGGAGCGGACGGCTCTAGCGAGAGAGGCTTACCCTAGTACAACTTTCTCCTCTTCCGGGTCATCATTGCTGGGGATATAGAGAGTTGAGTGAGATGGAGAATAAAAGTTCCTGGTTCCACAGGAAGCTTCTGTGCAGCACACTTTGACAGATGATCAGCTATGCTATTTTTTGCACGGGGTACGTGCTCTGTTTGCAATCCGTCAAAGCACTCCTTCAATCTCCTCACTTCCTCAACGTATGCCTCCATCAATGGACTTTGACAATCCTTGTTGACTTGTCTCACCACAAGCTATGAATCTCCTAGAATGATCAGCTTCTTAATTCCCAATTCGGCTGGAATCCTGAGCCCAGCAAGAAGCCCTTCATATTCAGTTGTATTGTTGGCTGCTTCTTCCTGGGCAAAATGCATTTGCATGATGTATTTCAAGTGCTCCCCGAAGGGGCGACAAGAAGCATGCCAGCTCCTGCACCTTGTAGGGAAAAAGCACCATCAAAATACATAATCCATTCTTGGGGCGATTCCTTGTTGGGGATAATTATCTCTGTCACTTCCTCATCAGGGGTTGGCCTGCATTCTGCAATAAACTCTGCCAACGCCCTGCTCTAAATAGTTGATGTGCTCTCAAACTTCAAACCAAAGCTGGATAACTCCAAAGCCCACTCCACTATTCTGCCAGTACCTCAGGGTTTCAGAGTATCCTTTGTAGTGGAAAATGAGTAATAACCATGATCTCATGGGCTTGGAAGTAGTGGCGAAGTTTCCTTGAGTCCATAATGAGACAAAGATCAACTTCTGCATGCCAGAGTACTTCAATCTACCCCCTGTAACAAGGACCTGAAGAAGTACACTAGACATTGCACCACTTTCTTCCTTGCTGTGTCCTTGGGGTTGTTCTCATTGCCATGCTCATTGTTGTACTGATTGTTCTCTGATGCTACCAGTCACTTCTCACTTTCTGCCTCACCCACTTCTCTCTGTGTTACCAAGGCGCACTGACCACTTGCTTGGTCGCTGCCAAGTATAACAACAATGGCTCCTAGGGTTTGGGAGCAACCAAGGTAGGCACAGATGACAAGTAAGCTTTCAACTCTTTCAAAGCTGCATCTACTTTTGGGGTCCACTTCATAGGGCGGGGCGCGCTCGGCAGACTTGGAAATGAATCTGCTTAGTGTGACAACACATCCTGTCAGGTGCCTCACATCCTTAACTATCCTTGGTGCCTAGATCTACTCGATGGCCTTGATCTTGTTGGGGTTGGCTTCGATCCCACGGTGGGATACAAAGAATCCAAGCAACTTGCTGGAGGGAACACCAAATACACACTTCTCCAGGTTGAGCTTTAGATTGATCTTGCGCAGATTATCAAATGTCTCTTCCAAATCCTAAATAAGGGTGGCCTTAACCTTGGTCTTAACCACGATGTCATCCGTGTAGGCTTTTATATTTCTGTGCAACTATGGCTCAAAACCAATCTAGATTACCTATGCAAAATTGGACCAGACACTCTTTAATCCGAATGGCATGCGGACAAAGCAGTACGTACCACAAGGAGTGATAAACGGTGTCTTATCTTCATCTTCCTTGGTAATGAAGATCTGGTGATACCCAGAGTATACGTCCAAAAAGGAGAGCAAATCACAACCTGAAGTGGAATCCACGAACTGGTCAATGCGCGGCAAGCGAAATGGGACTTTTGGGCAAGCCTTGTTGAGATCTGTGAAATCTATGTAAAGCCTCCACTTCCCATTAGCCTTCTAGACTACCACTGGATTCACCAATGACTTGGGTTGCAATACTCCTCTGACCAAACCAGCTGGCTCAAGCTTCTTGATCTCTTCTACAATAAACTGCTGCCTCTCCAAGGCTTGCTTCCGGACTTTCTGTTTGACAGGTCGGGCATGTGGGCAGACAACAAGGTGGTGCTTGATTACCTTCCCGGGAACACTGCGGATATCAGATGGTTGCCACGCAAACACATTGATATTCGTCCGCAGGAAGGCAACGAGCGCACTTTCCTATTTGTCATCGAGGGTGGCGCTGATCGTAAAATTACCATCAACGCTAGCCAGCCCTACCGGGACCTCTTCACTTGGGGTGCAGTGACCTTGGATCTCTTGCTGTTAGAACACTCCAGCATGTCGTCAACGGGTGCCGTGCACTTGGTGGGGGCACGCTTCCCGGACTCTTTACCGAAGTCCCTACAGTCTCTCTTCTTTCCTTTACTTTCCTTGGCGGCGCGGCCGCTACCTCTGCCGTGACTGCCTCCCGGTACATCTTGTCCACACAAATGAACACATTCTTCTCATCCTAGGGGATAGTAATGACTCCCAGTGGCCCAGGCATCTTCAATGTGTTGTAGGCATAGTGCGATGTTGCCATGAACTTAGCCAGGGCCGGGCGTCCAAGAATCCCATTGTACGGCAGGGGAGATCAATCACATCAAACACAATCCTCTCAATCCGGTAGTTTATCTCTCCCCCAAATGTTACTTGCAATGTGATGTTTCCCTTGGGATGGCTCCTGCCGGGAGTAACTCCTTGAAACGTGTCGGTAACCTCTAGCTCTTCTTCCCCTATTTGAAGCTTGCCGGGGAAATCAGATTCAACCCAGCCCCACCGTCCACCAGCATCTTTGTGACCTTGAGGTTGCGTATTGTTGGAGAGACCAACAACGGCAAACATCCTACCGCAGTGGTATGGCTAGGATGGTCCTCTTCGTCAAAGATGATGGGCATACGGGACCATCTGCGCAGCTTCCAGGCCTTTGGCGCTAGCTCCTCGACATTGACTTCTCGCACCCATCGCTTGAGCTGGCGATGAGAAGCGTGCAGAGATGCACCTCCGTCAATGCAAGGGCGTGAGTGGCCTTTTGAAACTCCTTCTCACTGGCTTCCTCTTCATCCCCTCCATCACTCTCATCATCACAGGTTTCCTTCTCTCAACTTGTGGCAGGCTTTCCTTGGCTCCGAAAGGGTTTGCCAGCGCGGCCTACTTCACCACCTTGGCTCTTACCGCTAGCAACACTCTGGCCTTTTTCCTTCTCATTTCTCATACTCTACTTTCTGTTTCTTGACAAGCTTCTCAACCTAATAACACTCTTGAACGTCGCAACCCTTTGTCCGATGAATCTTGCAGTATGGCCCATCACCCTTCCCGGCTTTCTCAGCGACATCGGCTTCTTGGCAATCAGTGCACACGGCAGCTTCCTTGCCGGGGACCTAAGCTTTGGCCTTCTTGCCGGTACTAGGTGTACCCAATCCTTCAACGGTCATCTCTCCTTTATCCCCCCCTTCTTACTGCGCTTCTTGCTCTTTTTCTGACTTGGTGATTCATCATCATCTTCTGAATAAACATTGGTGCAATCTTCCTCTTCGGGTAGCTTCCTTCCTTCCTCCATCCGAGCACACTTATCCACTAGTGTGTAGAGCTCCTTCACAGTCTTGGACAACCACACGTTCATCTTGGAATGGAGATGACGGTTGCGCACATTGGACTGGAAGGCAACTATTATGGCTGTCGGATGGATATTTGGGATAGTCCGATGAACTTTGTTGAATCTTTGTAAATACTTACAGAGGGTTTCTCCTTCTTTCTGATGGAGGAGCCGAAAATTGATGGGCCTGCCGGGTTCCTGATGACCACCAGTGAAAGCGCCAATGAACTCGTGGCACAGGTCAGCCCATGAAAAAATGGAGTTCACCGGTAGGTGCATCAGCCAAGACCTCACATTGGACTTGAGAGCCAAAGGGAAGTAGTTGGTGAACACCTTCTCATCTGTTCCCCCGGCAGCCTGAATAGCGATGGTGTAGATGCGCAGGAACTCTGCTAGGTTCAGCTTCCCATCCTACATCTCAAGTATATCTGGCTTCAACATGTGAACGGAAGGCCAACAGACTTGCCGCAGCTCTCGTGTAAAGGCAGGGCAGCCAACCTCGAAAGTTAGGCACCCACCAACACCGAGCGCAGGCTCGTCGACGTTGAGGTCATCATACCAGTTGGTCCGGCAGAGGTCGTCGCAACATTGCTTGACGACGCGCACGTCTCCTCTCCGCCTATCCTTGGGGGGCCGATGTTGGCCTGAACGTTCGCGGTGGTCGGAAGAGGCCAACTAGACATCATCGGGGTCTTGATTCTTATGCGCTCGTACTGGCTGCCACGACAGGGATTGCACCGTGGGTATGGCCCCTTTCGTGCAGTCAGCAGCACGAGCTGTTGCTATTGTTTTGGGGAGGTCGTGGTGAACCAGTTCGTCATGAGCCCCCAGCTTCGCTGAAACCGAGCAGGCTTTGTATGGTGGCACGCCATTCGTCCATCTGCTTGGTCACCGACGGAAACCTCAGCAGGAGCTGAGGTCCCGCCATGGCCTCCTAAGCCGTACATGGCATGGATGTTGATGAAGTCGATCGTATCGTCGCTCGGCTCCTGACGGTGCCACCGGCGGTAGCGTTGCACCCCCGCTGCTGCTGCAGGGCAAATACCTGGACATGGTGCAGCGAATGCGCTTGAGGGCCAGTGGCTCCGTCGAGCGCAGGGGCTTGGTTGGCCCGCCCCCGTGGAGGTGTATGCGCTGCGACCGCACCCATGGTGGGGGCGGCCGGAGGGCGCGGTTCACCCCGGTCCGAGCGCCGTTGCAGTGGTTGTGCCCGTCGGTGGGGGAGAGGGGTGCAGATGGAGTGGCTCCCTCACCAGTACCTTGGGGAGAGTGTGTAACACCCCTGTCGGCGTTTTGGGAACGGGGGTCCCCAGACTTGCCTGCCTGCGGTCTGCGGCGTGGCTCAAAGGGGGGCCCAGCATGGCCCATCTTCATCAACACAGACCCAAGACCCTCACGAGGGGCCAAGCCTCGCGGGGCGGACGACACGGAGCTTCTTCAGGCACGGCCTCACCAGGATGGCTCGCGAGGAGGCGGAGAGATCAAGGCAGGGTACCTCACGAGGTGCCCGTGACGCAAGCCATGACAACCAAGGGCGCCAGGCGGGCGCCAGCCCGCGCAGTGTCCTCCTTTCCCCTTTGGTGCAAAGGTGGCAAGCGCAGCCGTGGAGTACCGAGGCATCAGGCAAAGGTTGTCGTTTCGGTGCAACAAGACCAAGACCGGGAGGACCGCAAGATGGAGGTCATCGTGGAGCCCATGACAGCGTCACCACCAGAGCTTTGTGCAGGCGAGGACCAACTTTAGTCAGGATAAGTGTACTAGATGTTCCCCTTCAAAATGGCCAATTGTTGGCGCCCTTCCCGCTCAATATTTGGGAAGAGGCCCAGGGCCATTGCCTATAAATAGGACTAGCCACCCATAAGGATCGAAGGGTTCGGGTTGGAGGTAAAAAGGAAGGTTAGAGACAGAGATCGTGGATCAAGGATCGGATCGAAGTCAGAGAGAGAAGGGTGACTGAACTCCCCCTAGCAGTTCGTCCCCCCAGCAAAGAACAGACCCTCGCGAGGCTGTTCTTCCTTGTATTGTTCATCATCTTCAGCCCAAGAGGCAATCCACCACACCACACACTGGAGTAGGGTATTACACCACAACGGTGGCCCGAACCAGTATAAACCCTGTGTCTCTTGTGTTGCTCTTTCCTTAGCTTAGATCTTAGCGAGGCGGAGGGGTGCAGGTAGGTAGGAGGCGAAATCTCGGCGCGCACCCCAGTGTTCGAACCTCAAGGATCTGCCGGAACCTGAAATCCGACATTTGGCGCGCCAGGTAGGGGGGCGCCGGAATTCGTCTTCCACCACCCCGTTCTCCTCCGACCATCGCGCCCATGTCTGACGCTCATCGGGCCCACGCCGAGCGCCGGGCCGCTCTCGCTTCCCGCGTCGCCCAGATGGCTCCTGTCGGCGGGCGTCCTCGCCGTTCCCCTTCACCTACCGTCAACGCCGCCACCGGCCCGACGGGGGACGAGCATCAAGCATCGTCTCAGCATCTGTCAGTGCGGCAAGACGGCCGCACCGCTACTCCCTCGCTCACCCCAGCTGGTTCTTCGTCCCGCGCGCTCCGCGCACCCATGGAGGCTCAAGCTGCGCTCATCGCGGCAAACGAGCTCCTGCGCTACCGTCCCATCAACAAAGTCTATGAAGAATGGCTTGACCGCGTCGCCGAGCTCGTCCGCGCCGCAGGGGGCTCTCCTACGCCGTCTGTTCAGCTGCACCGCACCCCGCCCCGCGCGGGCAACGAGGTTCCGGCGGCGCCCCGGCCGCCTCCTCCTCAAGAAGGCGCCATGGCTCCAAGGCGCGTGGCCCCTGGGCGGAACCCGCTCCGCTAGATGCCAGCGCGGCAAGAGCAGAGCTGCCAAGAAGTCCCTCGCCCGCAAGAAGCTGCCCGGGTGCTCCTTGCTCTAGCACGTCGCGACCATGCTCCTGCTCCCGCACGCCAAGACCCCATGCCGCTCCCAGCTGCAGCGCTTGGGGACATGCAAGACCAAGCTCTCCGTCACCCAAGGGCTCCCATGGCCACGGCAGGCTGCCGTGCCTTCACCACCGAGCTACGCAGCATCGCGTGGCCTGGCAAGTTCAAGCCAGACCTGCCTCCTTGTTACGACGACACGGCCGACCCTGTGGAGTTCCTCCAGCTCTATGAGCTGGGCATCGAAGCTGCCAATGGAGACGAGAAGGTCATGGCGAACTAGTTTCCCATGGCGCTCAAGGACGGGGCCCGCACCTGGCTCCTGAACCTGGCCCCAGGCACGATCTCCTCCTGGGACGAGATGCGCACCCGCTTCATCGCCAACTTCCAAGGTACTCGCCACCGGCCACCCGCCGTGAGCGACATGCGCTGCATCAAGCAACAACCCGGGGAGACCCTACAGAAGTACATCCAGCGCTTCAACAATGCACGCCTCAAGATTCCCAAGGTGACTGAGGAGGCCATCATCTCAGCCTTCTCTGACGGCGTGCACGATGTCAAGATGAAGGAGGAGCTGGCGATGCATGAAGACCTGTGCACTTCCTTGGAGCTGTTCAACTTGGCAACCAAGTGCGCCAGGGCTGAGGAAGGGCGTCCCTCCCTCCTCGAGCTGCCTGGCGCAGACCCAGAAGAGAAGAAGCCCAAGGCCAAGGATGTGAAGCCCAAGGGGGCTGCCGTGCTCGCGGAAAAACCAGACACCAAGTGGGGCAGAGATCTGCCTGAACCTCCCAAGGGCAGTCGATACTGTGTGTACCACGACCTCCACACCCACAACACCAACGAATGTCAAGAGCTTCGAGCCGTGCGAGAAGGAAGGATCGGCCATCGCACCGACCGCGGTGACCGGGGCTACGGTCGAGGAGGAGGAAGGAACGCAGGATGCTGGGAAGACCGTGGTCCGCGCCAAGGGTGGCGTGATCAACCTCGCGAGGATCGCTGGCAAGATCCGCCTCAGGAGGGAGACTGGAGGGATCAGCCTCGCGAGGATCGCCCGCAAGGCAACGCAGGCCTCCCTCCGATGCCGCCGCAGCCAAGGAGGAACGAGGACCGCCACCAGGACGAGGGGGCTGGGGGCTTCCAGGAGCCGCGCGATCGCCTGCATCCTGGGCGGGGCTCAAGCCCCAGCCTCTCAACGCGTCTTCAAGCAGTTCGCCCGCGAAGTGAATGCAGTCCTCCCCAAGCTCGAAGCCACGCGCCCTCTCAGGTGGTCGGCGTGCGCCATCACGTTCAGCTCAGCAGATCAGCTCAAGTGTGCGGCTACAGCCGGAGTCCTCCCGATGCTTTATTCCCCAATCATCAGCAACGTGGTGGTCACCAGGACCCTCATCGATGGCGGGGTAGGGCTCAAGGTCCTGTCTGTGGAAACATTCAACAATCTCCAAGGGCCCTACAGCCAGCTTCAGCCAACCAAGCCTTTCTCCGGAGTCACCGACGGCTCCACGGTCCCGATTGGGCAGGTCCGCCTCCCTGTCACCTTCGGGGCACGCGACAACTACCGCACCGAGCTCATCGACTTCGACGTCGCTCACATTCGCCTGCCGTACAACGCGATCCTTGGGTACCCAGCACTGGCCAAGTTCATGTCCGTAACTCAACACAGCTACAACGTCCTCAAGATGCCAGGAAGTGGCGGAGTCATCACGGTGCCCTGTGAAGAGAAGGACGCGGTGTGTTCCCTGGAGCGAGCCTTTCGGGCTGCGTCACTGGAAGACCCGGATCGCGGAAGTAGGAGGCTTCCCGAGACCGCCTCCAAGAAGAAGAAGACATCGTCTGGCCCGGCCCCTCAGGAGGCAGGCCCCTCTGGGCCCGCGCCTGCCCAGGGGGAACCTCCTTCCATCGCATAGGAAAGCGCGCCCGGCGCCCTCCTTAGGCAGGGCTCGGGGGCTCTCCCCTGGAGGGCCACCGACCTGGCTAGGGTCATGAGGGAGGTGCTTGGGCACCACATGGAGGCGTGTTTCGAAGCACGTTTCCTTCAAGAAGGAGTAAGGCAAGGAGAGCCAGACCCTCAGGAGTTCGTCAACAAGGCCATTCAGGGGCTACAGGAGTCAAGAGTCATGAAAGGCGGCGGCCGCCTACCAGCAGTGGCTCCCCATCCAGGCGAGGATGGTGGGCTGCGCATCTGCGTCGACATACCAGGGCTCAATCGAGTCGCCTCTCTGGAGCGCCTCTGGCCCTCGCGAGTGGGGCGCTGCGGAGGTCCACCCCACAGCTACATTCGCATGCCTTACGGCTTACTGAATGCGGCTGCCATGTACCAGCGCCTCATGAGGGGCATCATGGAGGCACAAGAGGCCAGGCGTTCCGCAGCCCTGGCGGAGATGGAGACGGTCCGCGAGGAGCCACTAGCGCCTCCGGAGCCTCCCGAGGCCCCTAGGCCTGGGGGCTCGTGAGGATCGGCTTCCGCAGCCACCGAGTCTGCTACACCAACAGTCCTTCGTCCTCAACATCATCAGGTGACATCTTACAAGTTTCATTTCTAGCTGGGAGCGCCCCCCAGGCCGCGTGGGTCCGTCCCTGCGTCATGTATCCCTTTTATTTCATGTTGTTAGCTTACCTTGTTGGGGGCGCCCCTCGGGCTGCATCATCCCCAAGTCGCTCGGGCCTGACCCAGTGATGTCCGCCTTCCCAGCATCTATTTGAATGAATCCACTCCTTCGCGGCTAATGTGTTTGACCTAGTTGCCCGCTCAACTGACGCCAACTGACGGAACTACTCCCAAATGACACGACGCTTGCGCATGGGTCCGTCCCTGCAACGCCGACAAACCTGAATGGCTGAGCTCTGGCCGCGGCAGCCCCGCATGGCGCCACCTTGTCAAGCCTTCAGTGCCTCATCGCCCCTCGGAAGCAACCAACGGCTGACTGTCAATTGTCATGGGAACCCCTCGTTCTTTCTATGATGGGTTTACATGATCTCCTAAAGGAGCCTCGTCAGGCGAGGCCCTTGCGGTGTCTCCTTCACTCTCATCCGCGCGAACCGCTTGCACGTTAAAGGGGGGGTGCCTGAGCATCGCGACTCAGGGCTCCTACTGGCTCTCCAGCCCTCACCCTCTGGCCTTGTCCACGGCATCGCGACCTAGCATACCAGCGATGTTGAGACTCGCTCGAGGGCCGGGACCCGAGGACATAGAGCAGAAAGGTGAGCAAAGGCGAGAGGGGAGGGACACGCGAGGACCTCACCGAGCAGCCTCACGCCTGCTGATGCACGGACCCGGCGACACACCAGAGAGCGACCCCTGATTCTCGAGATAAGTCACCACCCGGAAGCGCCAGCTACCGTGGCACCATCCCCGCACCTAATGCAATCCTGTGTTAGCGATGCCGCTCTCCTTTCTCACCGAACGATGGCTGCTTGAGCGCCAAAGGGGACCTCCTGAGCATCGCGACTCAGGGGCTCTTACCGGACTCCGGGTCGCTCACCTCCTGGCCTTGACCACGACATCACGACCTAGCATACCAGTGATGGCTGAAGCCGCCTTGGGACTGGGACCTGTCGGCATAGAGCACCAAGCCCTCGTGAGGTTCGAAAGGGAGAACTGAGCTAAGACGGAATGAGCAACTCGCACAATATTATGACAAGGGTTATATTAACAAAACAGGAACACAGGCACCTTACAAGCCCCCACGGGACGCGTCTTTGATTCCTCGCAGGAACAGATCCTAAAAGGACGCTAACTACGCGCGCCCCTGCAAAAGATGCCATCATCAATAGTGGGCCATCAAGCACCGGCGCTAACCCCATCCAGATCAGAGGCGGCGACGGCCTGACGAGCCCGCCCTGCTCCAGGAGCGGCGCCGGCTCGGGGGCTCGTAGCTGTCGTCGCTCGTCTTCAGAGTCGTGAAGAGCTCACCGGAGTCGCTGGAACCTCCGCCGCCTGAGGAGCCGCCAAGGGAGCGGTCGGCGGGCCCAGTCCTCGCCGCAGCAGGGTCCCAGCCACCTCTCCCGGGGCAGCACTCCAGCCGACGCCCATTCGCATCGAAGACCTTGAAGAACATCACCGAAGCACCGTCGTACTCCAAGTTGATCGTGAAGACGCCGCTTGTCCTGCAAACCCGGGCGACTTCGCTCCAGCCTCGAGTCATGAAGACCTCGCCCGGGGCGACGACCGTGACCTCTGCCTCGGTCGCGAGGGTGCTGCAACCGGCGTGCTGCAGCCAAAGCTCCAGGAGTTCTCCCTGCGGGATGATGGAGGCGAAGAAGGGAGGAAGACGAATCCAAGACTGAGGAGGCATGGCGGCGTGGAGCATGAACTCTCGGGAGGAGCCCTCGGCGTGGACCCCAGGGGGGACAACCCACACCTTCGTGACCCGTCGGCGCCGACGGCGGCGCCGCCCGTGGCGATCAGCATCAACTCCTTCAGGGCCCTCGATGTGGGCGTACAAGGGAAGCGGGAACCTCGGCGGTGCCCGCTCGCACCAGGGCCTCGACACCACCTGATGGGCCCCCTCGTCCGGGCCGCGGTGGGCGAGCCGTTTCTTCGGCGGGAGCGGGTCTGGTTCCTCTCGGGGAGCCTTTCCCTTCTCTGCCGTCGAGAACCGGCAGATCGGAGCCATCGCAGCGAGATGGAGCAAGGACCGGGAAGAAGGAGAAGCAAGAAGGGATGGACTGGAAGGGCGCGCACCGTTCCGTACTTATGGCCGGCGAAGGCCAACCGCCGACCTCCACGATCGCAGGTAATCATGACCCGCTTTGCATGCAGGGGCTTGTCCAATCCGTGCAGTTGCCGAGGCGCCATGGGGAAGTGGAGACGCCCACGTCCAATCAACGGACACGCGACGCCCAAGACCACAGGCTGTTAGGGCCCGCGGCGCTTCGCCCTTGCCCTTCCGCCTCCCTGCACGGCCAAGTCCGGGCGCGCCTTGGGCCCGGGGGCTACTGTCGGTGTTCTGGGAATGGGGGTCCCCAGACTTGCCTGCCTGCAGCCTGCGGCGTGGCTCAAAGGGGGCCCAGCACGGCCCATCTTCATCAACACAGACCCAAGACCCTCGCGAGGGGCCAAGCTTCGCGGGCCGGACGACACGGAGCTTCTTCAGGCACGGCCTCACCAGGCTGGCTCGCGAGGAGGCAGAGAGATCAAGACGGGGTACCTCACGAGGTGCCCGTGATGCAAGCCATGACGACCAAGGGCGCCAGGCGGGCGCCAGCCCGCACAGTGTCCTCCTTTCCCCTTTGGTGCAAAGGGGGCAAGCGCAGCCACGGAGTACCGAGGCATCAGGCAAAGGTTGCCGTTTTGGTGCAACAAGACCAAGACCAGGAGGACCGCAAGACGGAGGTCATCGTGGAGCCCAAGATGGCGTCACCACCAGAGCTTTGTGAAGGCGAGGACCAACTTTAGTTAGGATAAGTGTACTAGATGTGCCCCTTGAAAATGGCCAATTGTTGGCGCCCTTCCCGCCCAATATTTGGGAAGAGGCCCAGGGCCATTGCCTATAAATAGGACTAGCCACCCACAAGGATCGAAGGGTTCGGGTTGGAGGTAAAAGGAAGGTTAGAGACAGAGATCGTGGATCAAGGATCGGATCAAAGTCAGAGAGAGAGAAGGGTGACTGAACTCCCCCTAGCAGTCCGTCCCCCCCAGCAAAGAACAGACCCTTGCGAGGCTGTTCTTCCTTGTATTGTTCATCATCATCAGCCCAAGAGGCAATCCACCACACCACACACTGGAGTAGGGTATTACACCACAACGGTGGCCCGAACCAGTATAAACCATGTGTCTCTTGTGTTGCTCTTTCCTTAGCTTAGATCTTAGCGAGGCGGAGGGGTGCAGGTAGGTAGGAGGCGAAATCTCCGCGCGCACCCCAGTGTTCGAACCTCAAGGGTCTGCCGGAACCCGAAATCCGACAACCCCGGATGTAACTTGCCATATTTGTAACTCCGACTCTTGCCATCCGGCTTTAAGTTATGAGATTCCCGTCGTGGTTGGGTTTTTCCTTCGTTTTGCTTTTTGTTCGTGTCATGATTTTCATATCATGTCATCATGTGCATCTCATTTTGCATATGTGTTCATCTCATGCATCCGAGCATTTTACCTGTTGTCCGTTTTGCAATCCGACACTCCTATGTGCACCGGCGTACCACTTTTGTCTCTTTTCATGAGCGGGTGTTAAACGTTCTCGGAATGGACCGAGATTTGCCAAGTGGCCTTGGTACACCACCGGTAGACCGCCTATCAAATTTCGTGCCATTTGGGGTCCGTTTGATACTCCAACGGTTAACCGGGGAACCGCAAAGGCCTTGTGTGTGTTGCAGACCAACACCCCTCCAAAACGGCCCAATAGCCCATCCAAACCACTCCCATGTCCTCCGTCATCGGATAATGATCGTCTGGGCGAAAACTACACTACATTTGGACACTCCTACCTCCTCCTAGCTATAAATATGTGCACCCCTCCTCAAATTCGGGTCCCGAAACCCTAGAAATCCCCCTCGCGCCGCCGGACACCTTCTCCTCCACCGACGACGTGTCCGCCGCCCTCACCGCCACCATGTGTCAGCTCCTGATTCGCCCGCTCGCCGTACCCACTTCCCCGTGCCCCACGCGCCGGCCCGCCGGGGCCCAGGCGGGGCCCTCCCAGCCCGCGCGTCCGCCCACCGCCTCACCGCCCTCCGCCGGCGCCTCTCCGCCTCGCCGCCACCAGTCGCCGCCCGCACCACCCGCTTGCGCCTCGCCTGCTTCGGTCGCCGCACCCCAGCGCTCCGGCCACCGCGACCTCCTCTCCGCGGCGACCCCCCCCTCTCCGGCGAGAGCTCGCGCCCACCTCGGTTCGCGCGCCCGGGGGTCAAATCCTAGATCTGGGAGGGCATAATTTCGTCTAAGTCTTTTTCCCCCTAACTTTTTATGCCTCCACTCTTCATGCCATAACTCCATGACCGTAGCTCCGTTTCATGCGCATGATATATCAAAATGTTCATTGGGAGATTCTCTTCATTTCATTCCAGTGTGGCATGCTTGTTTGAGTTCATATGGATGCCCAAATCATTGATGCGAGAGTGCTATAAATTGTTTACTCTTGCTACTCATCAGTTTAGGGTGATTTGTCATTTCTGTCACATTTGATGTGTGCATCATATGGGCATGTGCTCTACATGTGTTTTGAACTATGCCATGCCATCTTTACAAGGGTGCTTGCCATGTATTTTTGTCATCAATGTGGTGACTAGCACAAGCATGCGAAGTAGCCTTCGTGATATTGCTGATTTCAGGGACTTTTGTTCTATGCATTTAGTAGTTTCATGCCATGCCTTTGTTTGCTATGATATGTTCCTGTAGCATGTTGTTTGCTTGCTCTAAACATGGCTTCCTGATGTTATTTCTGGCATCTTAGTATTTTCACTAAGTCTATGAAGCTGATATCTTTTGCACTTTTGCCATGCTTGTTTGAACCTGCTCTTGTGTGATTTAGCCATAGCTCAGTGTTCATGTTTTCTCAAGCATCTTGAGTACATCACTCCCATATGCCTTGTTGATATGTTGGGGTGCAGTAGCTTAGTTTCTTGTTGCATTCTAGATGGCATCGTGCTATTAATCGCAGAATTGTGCCATTCTTGTTTTGCTTGCCATTTGCAAACCGTGCATCCGTTTCCGGCGATCTTTACATCGATTTCGACTGAAATCAACTCATCTTTCCAGCAGCACACTTGGTTTGCCAAGTTGATGCCTTGTTATTATTTTTACTTCCGGAGCATGCATATGCATTGCATATCACATCTCGCATATCATGCCATGTTTTGCATCATGTTGCTTGAGCATTGCATCGTGATTGATTGTTGGTCCTTTGCTTGTGTTCTTGCTTTGGGTGAGACGGGAGACGAGTACGTGATCGAGGAGCCCGTTGAGTTTGCTTTCGAGGATCCAGTCAACTCTGACAACTTTGCAGGCAAGATGATCATACCCTCGAAATCACTACTATCTTTGCTTTGCTAGATGCTCGCTCTTTTGCTATGCCATGCTACAATGCCTACCACTTGCTTTCAGCCTCCCAAATTGCCATGTCAAACCTCTAACCCACCATGTCCTAGCAAACCGTTGATTGGCTATGTTACCGCTTTGCTCAGCCCCTCTTATAGCGTTGCTAGTTGCAGTGAAGATTGGAGACCGTTCCTTGTTGGAACATTTATTTACTTGTTGGGATATCATTATATTGCTATGTTATCTTAATGCATCTATATACTTGGTAAAGGGTGGAAGGCTCGGCCTCTCGCCTAGTGTTTTGTTCCACTCTTGCCGCCCTAGTTTCCGTCATATCGGTGTTATGTTCCCGGATTTTGCGTTCCTTACGCGGTTGGGTTATAATGGGAACCCCTTGATAGTTCGCCTTGATTAAAGCTCCTCCAGCAAGGCCCAACCTTGGTTTTACCATTTGCCACCTAAGCCTTTTCCTTGGGTTCCGCAGACTCAAGGGTCATCTTTATTTTAAACCCCTGGGCCAGTGCTCCTCTGAGTGTTGGTCCAACTTGTCAGCCGCCGGTGGCCACCAGGGGCAACTCTAGGTTGGCCTACCGGAAGCTTGGACAATCCGGTGTGCCCTGGGAACGAGATATGTGCAGCTCCCATCAGGATTTGTCGGCACATTCAGGCGGCTTTGCTGGTCTTGTTTTACCATTGTCGAAATGTCTTGTAACCGGGATTCCGAGTCTGATTGGCTCTTCCTAGGAGAAGGAATATCGTTCGTTGACCGTGAGAGCTTGTGATGGGCTAAGTTAGGACACCCCTGCAGGGTTTGAACTTTCGAAAGCCGTGCCCGCGGTTGTGGGCAGATGGGAATTTGTTAATATTCGGTTGTAGAAAACTTGACACTTAACATAATTAAAATGAATCAACCGCGTGTGTAGCCGTGATGGTCTCCTTTCGGCGGAGTCCGGGAAGAGAACACGATCTCGTGTTATGCTTGAACGTAAGTAGCTTCAGGATCACTTCTTGATCACTATTAGCTTCTCGACGGTGCTCTGCTTCTCTTCTCGCTCTCTTTTGCGTAAGTTAGCCACCATATATGCTTAGTGCTTTGCTGCAGCTCCACCTCACTATCTTTACCTACCCTTTAAGCTTAAATAGTCTTGATCGTGAGGGTGTGAGATTGTTGAGTCCTCGTGACTCACAGATACTTCCAAACAGATGCAGGTGCCGACGATGCCAGTGCAGGGGACGCTACCGAACTCAAGTGGGAGTTCACGAGGATTCGGGCCGTTACTATGTTTCTTTTCCAGATGATCAGTAGAGGAGCCCAGTTGGGATGATCGGGGATCTAGCATTTGGGGTTGTCTTTTTTTATTTTGGTTTCGTAGTCGGACCTTTGTCTGTACCATGGATGATGTATGATATATTTATGTATTATTGAGTGGCATGTAAGCGACTCTGTTATCCCTTATTTAGTACATGGATGTGTAAAGATTATCCTCTTGCGACATATGCCTATATAGCGATCATGCCTTAAGTCGTGTCGAGCACGACTTAGAGCTTAACCGCATGAAGTCTGTCGAGTGAGTAATCTTCGCAAAAGAGCCCTTGTTGATAAAGGGAGTGATACATTTGGCTTTACAGTACGATCCCTTATCAGGTTACATGAATAAACTTAGTCTCCAGGTACAATAAGGTCTGACTACGACATAAAATGATAAACTTCCAAATACAATCCCGATTAGACCCAGCGGGTCCATACTAACCATAGAACGAAGCAACAGCACGACAAGATCTTCATAGCTCCTCCTTAAGCTTGGTTGCGCCACCTGCTCAGTAACCATCGGCACCTGCAAGCTGGTTTGGAAGTATCTGTGAGCCACGGGGACTCAGCAATCTCGCACCCTCGCGATCAAGACTATTTAAGCTTATAGGTAAGGTAAAGGTATGAGGTGGAGCTGCAGCAAGCGACTAGCATATATGGTGGCTAACATTCGCAAATGAGAGTGAGAAGAGAAGGCAAAGCACGATCATGAAACTATGATCAAGAAGTGATCCTAGAACAACCTACGTCAAGCATAACTCCAACACCGTGTTCACTTCCCGGACTCCGCCGGAAAGAGACCATCACGGTTACACACGCGGTTGATGTATTTTAATTAGGGTCAAGTTCAGGTTTTCTACAACCGGACATTAACAAATTCCCATCTGCCCATAACCGCGGGCATGATTTTCGAAAGTTTAAATCCCTGCAGGGGTGTCCCAACTTAGCCCATAACAAGCTCTCACGGTCAACGAAGGATATTCCTTCTAGCGGGAAGACCCGATCAGACTCGGAATCCCGGTTACAAGACATTTCGATAATGGTAAAACAAGACCAGCAAGACTGTAAGTGCATCTAGTGCCACCCTAGTTGGTTTTGGAGTATTGACAACAAACCTAGTTGAGGGACTATTGTGTTTGTGAGAATTGAAGGATAACACAGGTAGAAGTCCCTCATTGATTCGGTTTTACTACCAGAGATGACCCCTAGAACTTTATGAAGACATTGAAGTCAAAGGTGGTATATGAAGATATTCACATTGAAGACTATGACAAGAGAAGACACCACATGAAGGCTATGGAGCTCGAAGACTTAGATCTTTCGTAGTTCTTTTTCTTTTGTGTTGAGTCATAGGAACCACCGTACTGTTAAGTGGGGTCCAAGAGAACCAGTCAGAATGACTGAAGTGATGTCTAAACCAAAAACCTATGTCTTCGAGTGAAGACTATGAGAGCGAATCTTGTCCAGAGTCGGACAAGTCAGCTTTGCTTGTAGCCCAAGTAAAGTTGCCGTGTGAGTTTGAAATCTGACCATTGGGACACGTGTCAGTTCCTTAGTGACCCAGGGTCATTTTGGACAAATCAGGTCGGGTTGCCAAGTGGCTATAAATAGCCCACCCCCTACAACCATAAACGGTTGGCTGCTCAGATTGAAAGTACGGCTTTTGTCGTTTGAGAGCAACCCACCTCGAAGTCTTTGAGAGAGAATTCCCTGCGAGGATAAAGCCCTAACCACCAGAGCCAGATAGAATTGGGCATGACTTAAGTCTTCTTGTCTGTGTGATCTGAAGACTTATTACACTTGAGGACTGTGCATCCTCCAGCCGGTTAGGCGTCGCGCTCTGAGCATCCAAGAGACATTGTGGATTGCCGGTGAACGAAGTCTGTGAAGGTTTGGGAGTCTACCTTGAAGACTTACCAGAGTGATTGGGCGAGGTCTATGTGACCTTAGCTCAAGGAGAATACAGTGAGGACTGGGTGTCCTGAGCTGCGTGTTCAGGACTGGGTGTTCGGGACTGTGTGTCCTAAGGTTTAAATACCTAGCCACTCCAACCAGACGTACAGTTGTCACAGCAACTGGAACTGGTCCAACAAATCATTTTCTTCAACGAGTCACTGGTTTCATTTTCACTTCACTTTACTTACTGTTACTCCTTGTGAAGTCATTGTATGTTTGCTCTATCATTTGTCTTCACTGAGTGACTGCGTGTTCTGTTTGGCTTCACAATATCTTCCTACCTGATCCTTACTACCTAGCTCCTATTAGTCTTTGTGCTTTCACTTCATTGAATACTTGACTATGGTTTGCCTAGTGTAGCCTACCTTCCGCTGCATGGTAATAAGTTTAATTTTATCGTTTGTCTTCAAAACTCCCATGTGCTGAAGACTTTCATAAAAATCGCCTATTCACCCCCCCTCTAGTCGATATAACGCACTTTCAATTGGTATTAGAGCAAGGTGCTCCCTTATTCTGTGTGATTCGGTTTAACCACCTGGAGTTTTAGCTATGTCGACTGCAGGGATAATTAAAGTCTCCGCTACGTGCCCCGTCTTCGATGGAACCGAATATCCCTACTGGAAGAATAAGATGCGTATGCATCTTGAAGCCATTGACGTCGACCTATGGTATGTCGTCGAGAACGGCGTTCCCAAGGCCGGAGAAGGTGTCACTGCTGCTGATGTCAAGAAATTTGTTCAACTGGACTCTACTGCCAAGAATATCATCTGTGGTCATCTGACCAAAGGACAGTATGGCCGTGTGAGTGCTTTGAAGACATCCAAGCTGGTCTGGGACTGGCTCTCCAAGGTCAATTAAGGCATCTCAACCCAGAGAGATCAGAGAATCAGTGTCCTTCGCAACCTCTTCAACCGCTTCAAGCGAAATGACAATGAGAATGTCCATCACACATTTGACCGACTCACTGACATCACAAATGAGCTTCAAGCCCTCGGCGCCACTGAGATTACCAAACACGAAGTCGTCAAGACGCTGCTGAGATCACTTGATAGTTCATTTGATATCCTGGCCCTGATGATTCAAGAACGTCCTGATTTCAAGACACTCGATCCGTCTGACATACTTGAGAGGCTCAACACACATGAGTTTCAGCTTTCGGAGAAAAGAGAGATCTACGGTCCAAACTATGGGCGAACTTGTGCCTTGAAGGCAAAAGCTGTCTCCTCATCTGAAGAAGAATCTGACAGCAGTTCTGATGACCCTGAAGATATTGGAAGGGAACTTGCTATGCTTGTCAAGAAGTTCCAAAAATTCACCAAGAAGAAAGGCTTCAGAAAGTCTTCCCGATCAAGTTCAAGAAATGATGAAGCTCCTGCTCATGACTACAAGAAGAAAACATGTCACAAGTGCAAGAAACTTGGCCACTAAATCTCTGAGTGTCCACAGTGGGACAATGAGAACAAAAAGAAGAAGAAGAGCAAGGAATATGACTCTGACGACAAGAAGAAGAAGAAGAAATACTCAAAGTCTTCTTCCAAGTCTTCCTCAAAGTCTTCATCACACAAGAAGAGCTCATCTGGCAAGGCACGTGCGTTTGTTGGCAAGGAAATGGATTCAGATGAGGAGTCTGCTTCTGAGGAGGTGGAGGTGGAGTCTGAGGAGGAATCCGACTCAGGCGTCGCATGTCTGGCTACAACATACGTTGCCAACTCCATCTTCAACACTGAAGACAATAACTTCATCACCGACACCGATGCAAATGACAAGGACTACTCCGCTTCTACCTACTGCTTCATGGCACGCGGTGCCAAGGTAAACACACGCACTACTCACTATCAAACATCTAGTGACGATGACTCTGATTGTGGTTCAAAACCTAGCTACAAATCACTTGCTAAAATTGTAACTAAACAACAGAAAGCTATGGAACATATTCAAAAACTGTTAGACAGAAGCGATGATCTGTTAGGTGCCGAAATGACTCGATCTGAATCCTTAATTGAAGACATAAAAAATCTTCACGTTAAGTATCAGGAACTTGAAAGTCGTCATGAAACTCTCTCAACAACTCATGAAAAGCTTTCCTATGATTATCTTCAAAGGAAGCAAGATCTTGAGAAATTGAGAGCGGTTCATGAAGATCTTCAAATGGAAAACGAGTCACTTCGCGCCAAACAGATCAGTCCCGCTCAGGAAGGATTTGAACCACCATGTCTTAAATGCATTGAGCGTGATAACGCTACTTCTGTTGCTGAATGTTCTACTGCTACTGCTGTTGCAATATCTTCAACTGTTGATGCGGTAACTAACCCTGCTGCTGAGGATACCACCGCTATTGCTGATGAGAATGCTAGGTTGAAGACATTGCTTGAAACAGGGATGTACAAAAGTCTTAAAGGGCATCAGACGCTATGTGATGTCCTGAAAAAGCAGATTCTGAACCGAAACCCTAGGAAAGAGGGTGTAGGGTTTGTAAGGAAAATGAATGCAGATGGCTCTTACTGGAAACCTGAGCAGTACCCCAAAACCATGTGGGTTGCTGCAAAGGAACCTTCAACAGATCCATCCAATCTATCTGGCTTCACTTGTGCTAACCCCATTATCATTGATGAATCCTTTGATGCAAACTATATACTGTTTAAGAATCAGAATGGTGAAGTGTTTGCCAGGTACATTGGTACTAACTACAGGAATGGACCGCCTATGAAGAAGATCTGGGTTCCGAAAAGGTGTCTGGAGAGTCTTCCTGTGAATGTCATCATGACACCTCACGTGAAGAAGACAAACCTCAGACCAAAGGCTTCATACGGTCCAAAGGCTTCATACAGACAGAGGACTCACCCGAGTCGCGCTAACGCAAATGTTTTGCAGGAAAATCATACTCAGGCATATGAATATGAGAGCGGTTCATCAAACCGCCATGTTCATAAGACCAAGAACTATTCTGCTTATTCTTATGAGTACTATTGTCCTCCTGCAAGACTGTTTGCTAAGGCTTCAAAGCCAAACTTCTCAGATGCTGCACTTAGACTTATTGCTTCTAAACCACCCTTGAAGATGTGGGTGGTTAAGAAGGCTTAACTCTCTTTTGCAGGGAAAGGTCTCTAGCAGAAAACCAAAATCGTCTGACGCTATTGCTGGGGACCTTAAACATCTTGTAGGGCGCAAGATCAAATGCCCAAATGGTCTTACTATGTACTTCGTACCTGAATCGCTTGCTACTCTCCGTATTAGTCCTAACCTGGATCTAAGCTTTCATAACCCACTGGTTCGTCAAATGTTTTTGCTTCATAGTGCTCTTGGTGAAGCCTATCCCCCTAACTGCACTGTAGGGTACGACACCAGCGTCTTCAGAATGGATTATTGACAGTGGGTGTACAAATCACATGACTGGCAAAATAAGTCTTCTTATGGACTCAACCTTACGTCCATCCGACAAGAGCCACATCACATTTGCTGACACTGGTAAAAGTAAGGTATTGGGTCTAGGTAGAGTTGCAATCTCAAGGGATCAACACATGGATAAAGTCATGCTTGTTGAATCCCTTGGCTTCAACTTAATATCTGTCTCAATGCTTTGCGATTTGAACATGATCGTAATGTTTGGAAAATATCGTTGCCTTGTACTAATGGAATCTGACAAGTCTCTAGTGTTTGAAGGGTATCGAAAAGATGATTTGTACGTGGTAGATTTCTCAGCAGGGCCACAGCTTGCAGTATGTCTTCTAGCAAAGGCTTCAGAATGCTGGCTCTGGCATCGGAGGCTTGGACATGCTGGCATGAGGAACCTCCACACCCTTGCGAAGAAGAAGCATGTCATAGGCATCGAGGGCGTCAAGTTCAAGAAAGACCACTTATGCGGTGCCTGTGAAGCAGGGAAGATGACGAGGGCCAAACATCCCTCGAAGACAATCATGACTACTACCCAACCCTTCGAACTGCTTCACATGGATCTTTTCGGTCCCACTCATTACTCAACTCTAACTACTACTACTTGCCTCTATGGCTTCGTTATTTTTGATGATTATTCTAGATATACTTGGGTGCACATAATCCTTTACAAGACTGAAGTGCAGGATGTCTTCAGACGCTTCGCCAATCGAGCTATGAACAATTTTGGCGCCAAGATAAAGCACATCAAAAGTGACAATGGCACTGAATTCAAGAACACTGGCCTTGATACATATCTTGATACCTTGGGCATCACACATGAATTCTCAGCCCCGTACACGTCACAGCAGAATGGCGTCGTCGAACGCAAGAACAGAACACTAATTGAGATGGCCAGAACGATGCTAGATGAATACAAGACCCCAAGAAAATTCTGGCCCGAAGCCATTGATACTGCATGCCATACAATCAATCGTGTTTATCTTCACAAGCTACTGAACAAGACATCTTATGAGCTCCTTACTGGCAAAAAGCCAAATGTCAGTTACTTCAGAGTATTTGGCGCAAGGTGCTGGATCAAGGACCCACATCACACCTCAGAATTTGCACCAAAAGCACATGAGGGTTTTATGCTTGGATATGGAAAGGATTCGCACTCCTACAGAGTCTTCAATCTCTTTCATTACAAAGTGGTTGAAACAGTGGATGTGCGGTTCGATGAGACCAATGGCTCACAAAGAGAGCAGCTGCCAAGTGTGCTAGATAAAGTTCCATCCTGAAGAAGAACTTATCATTTCAGCACCTGATCAACATGAAGACAATGCTCAGCCTGAAGACATTCCTTCCAACAACGACAATGAACAGCAAGAGCAAAGTCTTCGCCCTGTACATCCTCGCATTGCCAATGAAGTGTAGATTGAAAGAATAATTGATAGCATCAATGCACCTGGTCCACTCACTCATTCAAGGGCAACTCAGCTAGCAACTTTCTGTGGGCACTTTGCATTCGTCTCAATATCAGAACCCAAGAAAGTTGAAGAAGCCTTCATGGAACCTGAATGGATTCAAGCTATGCAAGAAGAGATTCAACAGTTTGAGCTGAATAATGTATGGGAACTGGTTAAGCATCCTGATCCACGGAAGCACAATATAATAGGCACCAAATGGATATACCGCAACAAGCAAGATGAGCATGGTCAAGTTGTCAGAAACAAAGCTCGTCTCGTTGCTCAAGGATATACTCAGGTGGAAGGCATTGACTTCGATGAAACATTTGCTCCTGTGGCTAGACTTGAAGCCATACGCATATTGCTGGCCTATGCAAATCATCATAACATACTTCTATATCAAATGGATGTGAAGAGTGCCTTTCTCAATGGCAAGATTGAAGAAGAAGTGTATGTTGCACAACCGCCTGGCTTTGAAAATCCAAAACATCCTGACATGGTATACAAGCTCAACAAGGCACTGTATGGCCTCAAACAAGCCCCTAGGGCCTGGTATGACACACTCAAATACTTCGTGAAGAGCAAAGGCTTCATACCTGGTTCCCTAGATCCCACTCTTTTCACGAAGACATATGATGGTGAACTGTTTGTGTGCCAAATATATGTGGATGACATTATCTTCGGCTGCACCAATCAGAAGTACAGTGAAGAGTTTGGATATATGATGCAAGAGCAATATCAGATGTCCATGATGGGGGAGCTGAAGTTCTTCCTTGGTCTTCAAATACGACAACAACGCAATGGCATCTTCATATCTCAAGAGAAGTATCTCAAAGATTGCCTGAAGAAGTTCGGTATGCAAGACTGCAAAGGCTTCACAACACCAATGCCAGCCAAACATCATCTGGGTCCTGACGACAATGGTAAAGAGTTCGATCAAAAGGTATACCGCTCCATGATTGGTTCTTTACTTTATCTATGTGCATCTAGGCCAGATATTATGCTTAGTGTTTGCATGTGTGCTCGATTTCAAGCGGCACCAAAGGAGTCGCATCACTTAGCTGTGAAGCGAATTCTTCGATATTTGGCTCACACCCCAACTCTAGGATTATGGTATCCAAAGGGCTCAGAGTTTGATCTGGTTGGATTCTCGGATGCTGATTATGCTGGTGACAAAGTTGATCGCAAGTCTACATCAGGCACATGTCACTTTCTGGGACGATCACTTGTATGTTGGTCTTCAAAGAAGCAGAACTGTGTATCTCTCTCCACTGCTGAATCTGAATACATTGCTGCTGGATCTTGCTGCGCTCAGCTTCTGTGGATGAAGCAAACACTCAAGGACTATGGCATTCATCTGAAGCAAGTGCCACTTTACTGCGACAACGAAAGCGCCATCAAGATTGCCAACAACCCAGTTCAGCACTCGAAGACAAAGCACATTGAAATTCGTCATCACTTTCTCAGAGATCATGTTGTGAAGGAAGACATTGATATCATACACGTCAACACTGAAGAGCAATTGGCAGATATCTTCACCAAGCCCTTGGATGAGAAGAGGTTTTGCAAGTTACGGTGTGAGCTAAATATCCTGGAATCCTCAAATGTCCTGTGATCAGGCACACATCCTAACCCATATGCATATTGATGACTTAGATGTGCAACACACGAAGTGAAGTATATCTTCAATCAATGAAGACATACATTCTAAGTGTGAATACATTAATGTGGAATTTGACTTCGGAGCGCCACGATAATTGTGCGCCGTGTCTGGGTCTAATACTTCCTATACGGTGGGTAACGCCACCACCAAACGTTCTATTTTGAAGTGTTTCACTCATGGCATTACCTTGCAATGTCTTCACATTTGGTTTGGCTTCGAACTCAACATATTTTCATGATTATCTTCACTATGTTGATTATATATATATATATATATATATATATATATATATATATATATATATATATATATATATATATGCTAGTGTTCTGTCCTCTACACATTCACTTATAGCTATGTCTTCGTGTTGAATCTTTTGAACTAAGTGAATGTGATCGGACCCCAACTTCTCTATGCTTTCTATCTCAAACTCTATCTCTCCAAGTCATATGCATTCTATTGAAACTGTCGAATGTCTTCTCTGCGTCCTTGTCAGCAGAAGATACAGAGACAACCATTAAGTCCGTTTTCAATGCTCATTCCTCCACATGAAATCCGGAGAAGTAGGAACGACCACCTGACAATCCAGGCGTGCGTGGGACGTGGAACAAACCCCAAAATTCCGCATACTGGCCACATGTTCCTCAGATGCGAATCGCCAGGGGCACCTGTGTAATAGCACAGTGCCGCCCCTGTGCCTATAAATACACACTCACAGCGGTCATTATCTCTTCTTCCACCCTCGCACGAACCCTAGCGCCACCGCTAGCTCTCGACGACGCCGGCGACGAAGCGCTTCGCTACCGCAACCTCTCCGACGCCGTCTTCATGCTGACCGCGGACATCGTCCTCTCCGCCGTCGCCGTAGGTGTCCTCCGTCGCCAAGTTAGGGCACGGAAGAGTGAACTGCTCAGCCTCATCTCCCACTCCGTCTAGCAGTTCTCAGTGTGGTAAATAAAACTCCCTTTTTAAAGCACCATTGATCCTATTGATCTGTCACTTTCTACCACAAGCAGTTTCTGTTCACACAAGCTAGATCTCTCTCATACTGCATCTCATAACATGCCTAGTATATTCACTTGTGCTTCACAAAGTAGTTAGATTCCTCACTTGTACTGATCTGTGGATTCGTACAAATCTGGAACCAACTTCTTATCTATGAGTGAATGTCTTCACACGATGAGGTCAATGTCTTCTAAACTGATTTATCTTCAAAATCTTCTGAGAATGCATATGACCTCTTCCCCTTCCCTCGCACCTTAATGCTGTCACAGGTACATGTCCGTGGGAGAATCCTTTGGTTCTCATAGTCTGCATTCATTTGCAGAATTCTTACAGCATCACATAAATTCTCCCGAAGCCAGTTCCTGTTGGTCCAGCAAACGAAAACCTTTGAAGCCTTTGAACGTCTTGAAGCCTTTCAAGTTAAAGTTTATGGCTTCAGAAAAGGCAGCAAGGAAGGGTGGCAGAAAGCGTCGTGGTGAGACCTCCAGAGATCTGCCAGATGAACTCTCAGAAATGTACAAGACAGATCCTGAAGAGGATTACAGTCAGCGCAAGACCCGAATCCAATGGATTCGAAGATATTGGGCAGAACAATGGTTCAAATACAGATTTGTGACCCAGGAGTATGCTGAGAAAAACGCCATCAAGAGACCGTGGGGAGACATCCTATTCAAGAATCTTCTACCCAGGTCCAGAGATGAAGCCATTGCTCAAGGCTTCTATCCATGCATGGTCCGTGGACCACAGCCTGCTGATGCACACTCGTCGTCACTGCTATGGTGTCGTGACGACAATCTGTTCAAGCGCAACTTCCAGTTTGCTCAAAACTCTGCGAAGCAGAACAAGAAGACTTTTGGGTTAGACTTCAACCCTGGTCCCTCATCTCCAAGGGCAGATGGCACACGACATGCAGAACCCAATGTCATCGGTCCTTTCGCCAACCTTGAAGGCCTCATCACCTACATCTTGGTTCAAGGGACTGCAGTGAATGAGCCTGCGGCTGACACTGAGTCTGATGACGCGCCTGCAGTGCCGAAGCCAAAGCAGTTGAAGAAGCCAAAAGCTTCAAAGCCAGCCCCTTCACCAAAAATCTCAAGGGCGAAGCCATTGGCAACTGCACCTCCTGAAGACAGTGTGCAGTCTGAAGATTTATCACGCGTCTCCAAGCCCCAGAAGGCCAAGATGCCTCTGTCTCACACTGGCAAAGAGCTAACAGCTGCTGCCATCCTGCGCAATGACGACATTGATCTGTCAAGTGATGAAGATCTTGCAGATGACGCTCTTGAGCAACTCATCAAGAGCAAAGAAGAAGCAGAAATCTTCAATGATCTGCCTCTCTTTGATGTCACCATCATCCACAACTTCATTGACGAGTGGTTTGACACGCCAAACATCAGCTTTGAAGATCTGCAGCTACCTATTGGCCTCAGTGTCGCCTTCCAAGGCGCCATTGCTTCAGAACTTGCTATTGCCCAGCGCATTGTTGAACTGAAGCAGAAGATTGACTATGAAAAGGCTCAGTTCAAGAAGCATATGGCCAAGCTCAGCGTGCAAGAAGTGAAGAACTTCAAGACAATGATGCACGAGCTCAAGGAAGCCTTTGTGAAGAAGCGTGCAGAAGCTCAGGGTTCGCGTGAGCGCATGAAGACTCTGGCTGACAGATGTGTGCAAGCCTATAATGAGGCTGAGAAGCGCAAAGCACTTGGGCGTCCTGGCATCGACCCCAGGATGGCCGCAAAGAAGAAGAAGAAGCCTGCTACGGCTGAATCTGATGCACCAAGGCAAGAAGCAGTTCCGATTGTCTTCCCAACAAGAATGACTGGCTCGAAGCCAAAGAGCCGGTCAACAGCTTCAGAGCTCAAGAAGACAAGAACTGCTGAGGCTGAAGCCAGGAAGAGGAAACACTCTGAAGCCTCTCCTACTGCCCCCACCAAGAAAAAGAGAAAGACCAAGAAAGCTCGGGCTGCTCCCACAGAGCCCTTGATAGTTGAACCCATTTCTATGGTTCATCCTGACGCAGAACGTCAACTGACAGTTCATGAGCCTGCTTCCACAGAGGCTCCTGAAGCTGAAGACATTCCAGCAGCTGATCCCATCGCTGCTGAAGACATTGGTCATCATGACAATGTAGAAGATGATGCAGTCCTTCCTCAGTTTGAAAACAGCGAACTCATCAGCATTGGTCGTCCACTGACGCCACTTGCACAGGATGCTTCATGGGCGGATCGCCCACAAGAGGAAGAAGACTATGAGGCCCAGCCCACTCCAACTCCACAGGCGTCGTCTGCGTTCCGCAGGCTTCGCAAAGGTCCAAGGCCTCAAGTCTCTGCTGAAGACATTCCGGCTGCATCAGCCGCAGAAGAAGAAGTACCACAAGATCCCACTCCCTTGTTCCACCAAGAAGCAGTTCTCCAGGAGAACGTGCCTGTGACCGACCCTCCAGCTAGTCAAGTGGAGGATGAAAATCTTGAGGCTGCCACAACCACCAATGAAGCTAATGTGGAGCCCTCCCCAGCAAAAGCTTCAGAAGACAGCGAAGCCACTGATCCCGCCACTTCTGTTCCTGAGTCTGCTGCCGGTCCCCAATTCAACTATCATGTTGAGCACAGGCCTCAGGTCCAGAAGCCAATCCCAAGACTGCCAAGGTTTCCAGGTCCTGCATCAGCACCTGGCTCCTTCAACATCAATGGCTTCAGGGCAGACAACACGTTCTTCAATAGCTCCAGGAACCCCTACTCAAGGGAAAGGATATCATCTGATCGGTTCTGGAGCTATCCTCAGCGAAGCTATTACTCTTGCATTCTTTACAACCAAGGTCGCATCTTCCCACACAAGCGCCTTGATGTTGAAGCTATAGCTGGTCTGCCCTGTCTAGAAGAAGCGTTGGATTGCTTCAAGCAAGTGGGTCTGCTGCAGTTTGTTACTGATGAAGAGCATTGGAATGAAGAGCTGCTGCTACAATTCTATGCCACACTTCACATCAAAGGGTATAGCAGAGATCCGAAGACTTGGGTCCTGGAGTGGATGACTGGCAACGTTCATCACGAAGCCAATGCATTTGACATCATTGAGCTCACTGGCTTGCCCACTCCTGGCGATCTCTTCGAGCAAGGCTGTCAGCTGCATGCTGAAGCTATTGAGAGCATCTTTCAGCGGCCAGAACCTGATATGAGTCAAATGCTCAGCATGATGAAGCCATTGCCCCAAGATGCTGCTTATCCCACAGAGTTCTTCGTTGAAGACCTTGAGTACCTGCCCAGAACCATCTATCACATCATCAGGCGAACTCTCTGGCCTATCAAAGGGCACTCTCCAAATGCCAAGCTTCAGGGTGCAATGAAGACTTTGGTCTTCTATATACTTCATGGCAAATGCTTCAATGCACAGGACTTCTTCATACGCCAACTTGCTGCATCAGGCATTGATCTGTTTGGTTTGAAGTTCTACGCCCCTTGGGTCATGCGGCTGATCAAGCTACACTCCGCCATCTCGTATCAGCCCTCAGCCCGCAACCATCGGATCTTCTTGCCTGACGTGGACATGTCTACTGAAGCCATATATTCTGAGCCTGCCAAGCAACCTCTAAGTCTTCAGAATGCAGAACATCAGAGTTTTACTCAGAACGTTGAAGGCGTTGAAGCAGTTTCTCGGGTGTATCCTTTGGCTGGCACTACACGTGCACCACACCCTGCTTCAACTGAAGCCACTGACAGTGCCACTGCTCCAAGACCCAAGAAGCGCACTCGTGTTCTCAACGACCGAGAGCTTCTTGTGGCTCTACATCAGAAACAGGATAGGCATCATGACTGGCTGAAGCGTCAGATGAAAAGCCTCTTGGTGGATGTTAATCGCACTCGAAATCTTGCCACCAAGAATGCTTTCGTTGCCCATGAAACCTGTCGCCGCACATGGAAAGGGCTCTCGATGATGTGTTCTGAAGCTGATCTTCAAGAGGATGGCTTCACTGAGAGATTCAAGTTTGACTCCACACCTCCTCGAAGGGCTGTGCTGCTAGGAACTCCATCCCTTGAAGACTCTGAGTTCTCTTCCTCTGCTGCCACAGTGACTGCCAGAATTATTGAGGAAGAAGACGATGCTACTTCATCGCCACCTCCTTCAGCACCTCCAAGCTCTTCTGCACCGCCAAACAACACCAACAACCCTGCTACTTCACCTACTCCTCATGGGAACGAGTAGAGGCTCTATGTCTTCAAACCTTTTTGGTCATTACTGACAAAAGGGGGAGAAGCATATGAGATTGATAGTCTTCAAGCGGGTCCATATGGGCGGGTGCTTTATATTTTGCTTCGTGCTTACAACTCTCGTTTTTGCTACATTTGGTTCTTATGAGTTGTAACACTTAAACTAGATGGTCGTCTGCTACTTATTTGCCACCTTGTTTTGCGAAGATAAATTCCGCATGTGCGACGATAAATTCCGCACTTAGCTCATTCTGCAGACGTCCATTTTCCATTATGCATGTCATTATCTTCATATACTTTCACATGCATAGTGGATTGTCATCATAAGTTGAAGTGGATCTCCACAAGTACAACCTTCCATGTGCATTTGCATTCCAAAAGCAAATTAACTCATATGCACATCTTCAGGGGGAGCCCTTGCAACTTATGAAGACAATTCCTTATTCCTTTACAATTTCACAGATTATATTCCCCGTTGAAAACTTCAACTAGTTTGTCATCAATCACCAAAAAGGGGGAGATTGTAAGTGCATCTAGTGCCACCCCTAGTTGGTTTTGGAGTATTGACGACAAACCTAGTTGAGGGACTAATGTGTTTGTGAGAATTGCAGGATAACACAGGTAGAAGTCCCTCATTGATTCGGTTTTACTACCAGAGATGACCCCTAAAACTTATGAAGACATTGAAGTCAAAGGTGGTATATGAAGATATTCACATTGAAGACTATGACAAGAGAAGACACCATATGAAGCCTATGGAGCTCGAAGACTTAGATCTTTCGTAGTTCTTTTTCTTTTGTGTTGAGTCATAGGAACCACCGTACTGTTAAGTGGGGTCCAAGAGAACCAGTCAGAATGACTGAAGTGATGCCTAAACCAAAAACCTATGTCTTCGAGTGAAGACTATGAGAGCGAATCTTGTCCAGAGTCGGACAAGTTAGCTTTGCTTGTAGCCCAAGTAAAGTTGCCGTGTGAGTTTGAAATCTGACCGTTGGGAACACGTGTCAGTTCCTTAGTGACCCAGGGTCATTTCGGACAAATCAGGTCGGGTTGCCAAGTGGCTATAAATAGCCCACCCCCTACAACCATAAACGGTTGGCTGCTCAGATTGAAAAGTACGGCTTTTGTCGTTTTGAGAGCAACCCACCTCGAAGCCTTTGAGAGAGAATTCCCTGTGAGGAAAAAGCCCTAACCACCAGGAGCCAGAGAGATTGGGCATCACTTAAGTCTTCTTGTCTGTGTGATCTGAAGACTTATTACACTTGAGGACTGTGCATCCTCCAGCCGGTTAGGTGTCGCGCTCTGAGCATCCAAGAGACATTGTGGATTGCCGGTGAACAAAGTCTGTGAAGGTTTGGGAGTCTACCTTGAAGACTTACCAGAGTGATTGGGCGAGGTCTATGTGACCTTAGCTCAAGGAGAATACGGTGAGGACTGGGTGTCCTTAGCTGCATGTTTAGGACTGGGTGTTCGGGACTGTGTGTCCTAAGGTTTAAATACCTAGCCGCTCCAACCAGACGTACAGTTGTCACAGCAACTGGAACTGGTCCAGCAAATCATTGTCTTCAACGAGTCACTGGTTTCATCTTCACTTCACTTTACTTACTGTTACTCCTTGTGAAGTCATTGTATGTTTGCTCTATCATTTGTCTTCACTGAGTGACTGCGTGTTCTGTTTGGCTTCACAATATCTTCCTACCCGATCCTTACTACCTAGCTGCTATTAGTCTTTGTGCTTTCACTTCATTGAATACTTGACTATGGTTTGCCTAGTGTAGCCTACCTTCCGCTGCATGGTAATAGGTTTAATTTTATCGTTTGTCTTCAAAACTCCCATGTTCTGAAGACTTTCATAAAAATCGCCTATTCACCCCCCCTCTAGTCGATATAACGCACTTTCAAAGACCACCCGCTGTGCCGACAAATCCCGATAGGAGCTGCACATATCTCGTTCTCAGGGCACACCGGATAAGATAAGCGTACAGGAGCCAACGTAACCCAAGTTGCCAAGGGATGGCCCTGCACGGTGCTCTAGTTTGGACCAACACTCAGAGGAGCACTGGCCCGGGGGTTTAAATAAAGATGACCCTTGAGTCTGCAGAACCCAAGGGAAAAAGGCTTAGGTGGCAAATGGTAAAACCAAGGTTGGGCCATGCTGGAGGAGTTTTATTCAAGGTGAACTGTCAAGGGGTTCCCATTATCACCCAACCGCGTAAGGAACGCAAAATCCGGGAACATAACACCGATATGACGGAAACTAGGGCGGCAAGAGTGGAACAAAACACCAGGCATAAGACCGAGCCTTCCACCCTTTACCAAGTATATAGATGCATTAATTAAATAAGAGATATTGTGATATCCCAACAAGAAAACATGTTCCAACAAGGAACAACATCTCCATGTTCCCACAAGGAACAAACTTCAATCTTCACCTGTAACTAACAACGCTATAAGAGGGACTGAGCAAAGCTGTAACATAGCCAATCAACGGTTTGCTAGGACAAGGTGGGTTAGAGGCTTGGTTCAACAATATAGGAGGCATGATAAGCAAGTGGTATGTATCGTAGCATAGGCATAGCAAAAGAGCGAGCATCTAGCAAAGCAAAGATAGAAGTGATTTCGAGGGTATGATCATCTTGCCTGAAATCCCGCAAGGAAGAAGAACGAGTCCATGAAGAAGACAAACGGACGTGGACGAACGGGTCCTCACAACCGCGACGTTACCGGAACCAACCCGAAGAAGCAACACCGGAAAAAGCACACAACATAGTAAACAACCACCACATAAGCATGGCATGATGCACAAACAATTATGATGTATGTCTGGTTTAAAGAAGCATGGCATGGCAAAATGCACAAACAAAACTACAAGTTAAATGGAGCCCAATATGCATCGGGATGCATATTGACGGAACACCACAACAATTATTTAGTTCTCTCTCGGTTAGGTACTCAACAAATTTAAATGTTGGTTAACATGGCAAGAGGTGAAGCATATGAAAACAAACTAATTAGGCAAGTTTAAATGAGGCCGGAACAACAAACAATAATTCCGGTAAATCCCCATATGCACTTATCAATTTGGTGCAACAACAATTTTTAAACATTTAAATGTTATTATCATGATGCGAATGACATGTGCAAGTTTATGCAATTTTATGAAAAAGTTGACATGATAAGATATGAGGCATTAGTCATCGTGGCGAAAACGAAAGGGGTGCCACGGCAACGACAACCGAAATGGTGCCATGGCAACATTTCGGTTCCGGTAACTCGATTGAGGTGCCGGTGGAAAAGAACACGTGTGACGGGAGCGTGTCATGCGAAGAATGGTGGGGTGCTCCCGGTTACCGGGTTCCACGTGTCGACGGCATGGCAATGAGAAGGAACAACTAAGGTTCATGGGCGAATACAACAACCAAACATGCATCTCATACAACACATGCATTCGGTCCACGGGCGTTGTCTCGGGGTTATACCTTCGGAGCTTGCAAAGGGGACGGTTCTCGTTCGTAGAGGGAAGTAGGCGTTCTCGCGATGGCGGTAGTGGAAGTAGTCGTTCTCGCATGCTCTAGGGTCGACGGTAGAGGTTCTCGCAATCTCGGCGACGTTAGTGGGATACGTTTTGGAGGGGAAGTAGAGGTTCACGTTTCGTAGTCGTTCGGGGTCGCCGATAGTTGTACACATTCGTTGTTGGACTTGACGGATCCGATGCCTCCAGACATAGTGGTACATGTTCGTTTTTCGGAGAGGTACTTGGCGTCCTGCACGGGATGGTAGTTGTACATGTCCGAAGAGGAACTTGGTGCATCCAGGGTCTTCGGGCGTCGCGATACACCTTGTCTTGTCGAAACCGAGCGACGGTAGTGGAACTTGGCACATTTGTGTCGAATCCAAAGTCATTGTGGCATGCAACTTGCAATATACCGAAAGGTCTTGCGTATCCAAGCAAGGCAAAAAGCCCTAGGTTCCGCGGTGGCCGAACTTGATGAAAACCACGAAGTGGTCTTGGCGGCTTGAACAGGGGCCACCCGAACTCAGCGGGAGGCAAAAGCAGAGGCTCGTCCTCGTGCAGAAACGAAGCAGCGGCAGCAGCAGGGACTCGGCGCGACGGCGAGAGCTTGCAGGGGAGGTCCAGGACGCGCAGAACACGGAGGGGGAGGCAGGTTGGTGCTGCGGTGACCTGCTGATCTTGGACGGCGACAGCGCACGGGAGAAGGTCTCCGGTGGCGAAGCATAGCGCTACAAGGACGGGGTAGCAGAGGGGCGTGGCGGCGCTGGAGAGGTCAGGGCGGTGGTGAAGGTCGATAGCGAGGTGGCCGTCCGGCCGAGGAGACGGGCGCGAGGTTGATGGAGGAAAGGCAAGGCGGCGCGACGATGAAGGCCATGGCTCCGACGGAGCTGCTCACTGGCGGCGGCCGGAGGCAGAGGTGGGGAACGGGCGTGACATCAGGGAAGGGCCTGCCGGGCGGCACGCTGGCCGACGCAGGGCAAGGAGGCGTTGCATGGCTCGCTGGGATTGGGATCCCTCCCTCTGGTGCGTGCGTTATCGGAGGAGGGAAACGAGGAGAGGGTGAGGGAGTAGAGCGAGAGGAAGATGGGGGTAGGCAGCGCTGGTGGGAGAAGAAGGGGATTGAGGGGAGAGGTCGGTCGAGGCTAGGGTTATAACTGGTGGGGGTCGGCTGGGCCTATGGGCCGGTGCGGGAGGTCTGCTTGCCTCGCTGCGGGAGGCCTAGGTGGGCTGGCGCGAGAGTGGCCTAGGGAGGCCCAGTTGGGCTCTCTACTCTCTCTCTCTTTAACAGAGAAGAGAAAAAAAAGAGAGTTAAAATAATTAGAAGAAGAGGCCATGATCAAGAATAAAAAATGGTGGGACATATTTGTAAGGCTTTATAGAATACTTCCAACCCAACAAAAATGGTTCCAATGAAATAGGGGCAGTTCAATCCAAGATTATTAAACTTGCACCGAAGAAGTTTGAATGGAGTCTAAACTTTAGGTGTGCCCAAAAATGTTAAGAATTTAGGAGGAGCCTCGATAGAAGAGATGAGAAATATTGGCAAGGTTTGAAGGTCAACTCGAAGAGGAATAGACATGGGAAATTATTTTGCACATGTGTTATGGTGAATTCCAAATAAATGGAATATTTTAAAATAGCTCCACTAATATCGGGAGGATATGTTATAAAGAGAAGTCACTCTTCCCTCGATTTAAATGGATCGAAGATCCACACAAATTATTTAGTTGAGATGCAAAAGATTATGACATGATGATATGATATGCAATGCATGACACACAAGCAATGACAACACAACAACATCGAATAACTGGAGGACACCTGGCACATCGGTCTCGGGGCGTCACAACACTCCACCACTACGAGAGGATCTCGTCCCGAGATCTAGAATGGCACCGGAGGGAAAAATGGAAGAGAAAGAGAAGAGGTAAAACTAAGTTGCTTCTTTGACGAACGAGTGAAACCAAAGAACCTTGAAAAGGTTAAGCCATTTCGAGAAAAGAGTACAATGGAGATGACGAAGCTGAAAACACTCCGTTTGAAAAGAGGAACAAGGGAGAATAACTTCAGGCAGCACTCCGATTGAAAAGAAAAGGAATTGAATAAGAACTTGATAAGATTAGAAGATACTTGATGAAATCACAACACACTGCCTCCGGAACTATTTAATGAATGGAACAAGGGGTAAGAAAGATCTCAGACAACACTCTGGTTGAAAATAGTTGCAAGGCTTGATAAGGCAAAAAGAACTTGAGCAAAAGGGCACAACACTCCGGTTAAAAATGAGATGTACGAGGAACAATAAGGATCAATAACGACAACACTCCGGTTGGAAATGGAAGACAATAATATGAACTTGGCAAAATGAAAGCACTTGGATGAGACTCCGGTTAGAAGAGGAATGATAGCCACCACACTCCGGTTAAAACAAGATAGAGAAGGAAAAAGAATGATATAATTTGGACAGCACTCCAACTGCAAATGGACGGAATTGAACATGATCTTGATAAAACAAGATGATGGGTCGAAGATAGCGACATCACAATGCCTCCAGAACAAATGTAAGAATGTAATCAAAAGAACAAAGGAGAAAAGAACATCTTTACCTCAAATGAGCTTGAAAAGCATCTTTAGGAGAAGGGTCGAACAGAGTTGTTGGAAAACCAACAACGAAAAGAGTAATCTTTGTTGTGGGCTTATGGAAAACATCTCGAAATCTTGAGGTGAAATTCTGCCACTAGCGAAAATAAGATTGGATTGATAAGAACAAGGAGACGAGAAACTTATCTCACCGATAGGATAAATGAAGAACTTGGATCACTTATAAGCACCATAATTAGCAACAATCCTCAGGGAAAGCTTTAAGTGAAATATAACCCAAGATAACTCCAATGAAGAAATTGGTGGGTTTAAATATCTCATTCTTAACAACTTGCGAATCATGAAACACGAAGGGAAATTGTCAAGAATGACATAAGACCATCTCAAAAGATGAGATATGAAAGAATTGCGCTTCGGAATGCAAGAAGAAGAATACTTGAGCTCCTCTGAAAAGAATCTTGATGAACACTTCGAGAAGGAATTAAGTCCTTGATGAACCATCATGTAGAGCCTCCATGAAGAACTCCGGTAAACAAAAAGAATAACGAAAATAAAGAGAAGTTGGAAACACAAGGTGAAACCTTGTAATGATTTAGATGGATCTCCGTGATAATTAGAGTTTGGAACTCCAGTAAAGAAAAGATAAAGCATCTCGAACCGAGAATGTGATATGATGAACCACTCCGGAAAGAAGAAATTAGATCACTTGGATGAAACAAGAATAAGAATTACATTATGCTTAACCTTCACCAATTTAATTGATGACAAGCAACGGATTTGGCATACTACTTATTCTCGTAGAAAGGATTAAGATAGATATAGCACAAACTTGGGATGGTCTTCAATGAACCAACGGTAAAATGAAACAACGAACAAATTGATATGATAACCAAGGAAAGAGATCTTGAACGAACCACCGTAAGAATTGAGAACGATTGAAGAAAAGGTAAAGAAACACCGGGAAGGAGGAATTAAAGAACGAATGAAGATACTTGAGGGAATTTGATACATGAGAACGAAGGGATCACGAACTGATTAGAGATCACTTGAATGATGCACCGGTAAGATTTGGAGAACGAGAGCTGAAAGCTGGCATGAATAACAATGAGATGTTGGCCTCCGGAGAATCAAACTGAAAAGACTCCTGAATTTGCACCGGATGGGTGAAAAGAATAGTCACAAAGAAAACAATTATGAGAGGAAGACATCAAGCTAGAACCACGAATCTTGAAAAGAATGGAGCAAGATTTAAGAGAAACTCTTCTTCGGTCTTCAAAATATGAGAATGACGATGAGAAATACCATCATGACTCATTTATGCACTCCGGAAGAATCAAAATGAATAGGTTGAGCCAACGATGAAAAGAATTCAACAGATCTTGGAGAAAACACAAGACTTATGATAATTCATTCTTACGTCAAACTTCGAAAATAAAATTTGAGGATAGCTCCGGGAAAATAAGAAGAGTCAGGTAAGATCCTGGGAAAAGACCTGTGGGTTAGGGCCCACTCAAAAGAAACACCGTAGAACGATTGCTTGAAAAGAGAGATAGCGCTCGTTGAATTAAGTGGCTTGAATGAGATAACAACCCCGAAATAGGTTGAACAGATCTTGAATGACAAGACGAGCCTTTTGAGATATCTTGAGCACTCCGAAACAGTAGAATAGAAAGGGGGGAATATTAAGAGGTGCACTGGCATAAGAACACATTTGAAACGAGGAAAAAGATGTGATCAACAAAGCTTGACTTGAATCCACTGGAGAAGAAAGGGAACGAACAATGATGAACTTGAGGCTCCGTTAGAATCTTCATGAGGCTCCACATGAATAAGATGGATAGTTGATTAAGAAATCTTGGTCCTTATAGAAAAACAAGGGTGGGAGGGTGGGAAAAACAAAGACAACTAGGGAATGGATGGAACAAACAACGTTGAGAGCTTAGATTGAATCTTGCGGATGTAGAAAATGGACGGACCCGCTTGAAGAGAAGCACACCGGTTGAAAAGGATTGACGAGACAGTCCCGATTATCGAGAAGGATTAGTACTCACATCTCACTGCTTAGGAAAAGGCATGGAATCACCATTTGACATTGAAGCAACTCAAATATCACAACTCAAAACAAAACAAAGGATTGGCTTGCAGAATAAGCCGGAACAAACATATGATAGAGATTTCGTTCGAAGTTTTCGTGGTGGGGCGTACACGGGCTCGATCGTACAACACCATCATGTACAAGGCAGTGCACATGACATACGAAGTGTCCCCAAGTCGGCATAGCCAAGGACTCTTTAAGACACAACGAGACCACTGTAAAACCAACCGTGAATAGGCGGACCACTAGACGTCGAACCCCAATTTCATATCATACATCTGTCGGAAAGATTTCCTAAGAGCTACTTGAATTCCCACTTATAAACTCCCGAAATTTTCCGGTTATGCATTCAGGTGTTGGGGATACAGGGGAAGCATAATATCTCACCCAAAAACTAGCAAATCCTACATCCAGCTGTATCCATCCTTCAACACATAACCAAGAAACCTTTGGAAATCGTCTACCTCAACCTTCGAAAAGCATCCGTTATACGAGTTATGGCAATACTCCCGAACTCCCGCCCCAGTACTGGGTGGCGTCGAGGTTATCTCACCAACAACTGCATAAAAGAGATTTTCGATGTCGGCGAACTAAACTCAGGTATTCCAGAACTACAACGATAAAATTGTGATGACAACACCTCGGAGCTCAACTCCCCGGGACACTGCCACAACCCCTAAATAACAGGAGGCACCAGGAACAATGTTCTCGTCACAAATCGATCGGAACGATTCCAAGATACCCACGTGATCCTAAAAAACTTTTAGTGAAATTTGAGAATAGAAGAGTCAAAACTCTACGTCAGGATGCCTTACCAGAGCGATGAAGGGACTGAGGAGTAAAAAGAATTCCGAAACTCTCCGGTATATAATTCCTAAATGACTCAAAACATTTTTTTCTAGACTCAACTCGTCAGCTAATTCAATCAAGCAGTGGGGGCTCCTGAGGTCGGGGAAGGCTCTGATACCAACTTGTAATGCCCTCGATGCGGCTATATCTCTACGTGTCGAAGCACGACTTAGAGGCATAACCGCATTGAAAGCAATGTCGCAAGTGAGGTAATCTTCACAAACAACCCATGTAATACAAAAGGGAAATAGATACATAGTTGGCTTACAATCACCACTTCACACAGTTACATGAATAAAACATTACATCATCCAAATACAATCAAGGTCCGACTACGGAACCTAAATAAAAGAAGAACCCCAAATGCGACAAGGTCCCCGATCGACGCCAACTGGGCTCCACTACTGATCAACTAGAACGAAGCAACACAACAGACAAGATCTTCATGGAGCTCCTCCTTGAGCTTGGTGGCATCACCTGCTCGGTAACATCGGCACCTGCAAGCTAGTTTTGGAAGTATCTGTGAGCCACGGGGACTCAGCAATCTCGCACCCTCGCGATCAAGACTATTTAAGCTTATAGGTAAGGTAAAGGTATGAGGTGGAGCTGCAGCAAGTGACTAGCATATATGGTGGCTAACATTCGCAAATGAGAGCGACAAGAGAAGGCAAAGCACGATCGTGAAACTATGATCAAGAAGTGATCCTAGTACAACCTACGTCAAGCATAACTCCAACACCGTGTTCACTTCCCGGACTCCGCCGGAAAGAGACTATCACGGTTACACACGCGGTTGATGTATTTTAATTAGGGTCAAGTTCAGGTTTTCTACAACCGGACATTAACAAATTCCCATCTGCCCATAACCGCGGGCACGGCTTTCAAAAGTTCAAATCCCTGTAGGGGTGTCCCAACTTAGCCCATAACAAGCTCTCACGGTCAACGAAGGATATTCCTTCTAGCGGGAAGACCCGATCAGACTCGGAATCCCGGTTACAAGACATTTCGACAATGGTAAAACAAGACCAGCAAGACCACCCGCTGTGCCGACAAATCCCGATAGGAGCTGCACATATCTCGTTCTCAGGGCACACCGGATAAGCTAAGCGTACAGGAGCCGACGTAACCCAAGTTGCCAAGGGATGGCCCTGCACGGTGCTCTAGTTTGGACCAACACTTAGAGGAGCACTGGCCCGGGGGTTTAAATAAAGATGACCCTTGAGTCTGCAGAACCCAAGGGAAAAAGGCTTAGGTGGCAAATGGTAAAACCAAGGTTGGGCCATGCTGGAGGAGTTTTATTCAAGGCGAACTGTCAAGGGGTTCTCATTATCACCCAACCGCGTAAGGAACTCAAAATCCGGGAACATAACACCGATATGACGGAAACTAGGGCGGCAAGAGTGGAACAAAACACCAGGCATAAGACCGAGCCTTCCACCCTTTACCAAGTATATAGATGCATTAATTAAATAAGAGATATTGTGATATCCCAACAAGTAAACATGTTCCAACAAGGAACAACATCTCCATGTTCCCACAAGGAACAAACTTCAATCTTCACCTGCAACTAACAACGCTATAAGAGGGGCTGAGCAAAGCGGTAACATAGCCAATCAACGGTTTGCTAGGACAAGGTGGGTTAGAGGCTTGGTTCAACAATATAGGAGGCATGATAAGCAAGTGGTAGGTATCGCAGCATAGGCATAGCAAAAGAGCGAGCATCTAGCAAAGCAAAGATAGAAGTGATTTCGAGGGTATGATCATCTTGCCTGAAATCCCGCAAGGAAGAAGAACGAGTCCATGAAGAAGACAAACGGACGTGGACGAACGGGTCCTCACAACCGCGACGTTATCGGAACCAACCCAAAGAAGCAACACCGGAAAGAAGCACACAACATAGTAAACAACCACCACATAAGCATGGCATGATGCACAAACAATTATGATGTATGTCCGGTTTAAAGAAGCATGGAATGGCAAAATGCACAAACAAAACTACAAGTTAAATGGAGCCCAATATGCATCGGGATGCATATTGACGGAACACCACAACAATTATTTAGTTATCTCTCGGTTAGGTACTCAACAAATTTAAATGTTGGTTAACATGGCAAGAGGTGAAGCATATGAAAACAAACTAACTAGGCAAGTTTAAATGAGGCCGGAACAACAAACAATAATTCCGGTAAATCCCCATATGCACTTATCAATTTGGTGCAACAACAATTTTTAAACATTTAAATGTTATTATCATGATGCGAATGACATGTGCAAGTTTATGCAATTTTATGAAAAAGTTGACATGATAAGATATGAGGCATTAGTCATCGTGGCGGAAACAAAAGGGGTGCCACGGCAACGACAACGGAAATGGTGCCACGACAACATTTCGGTTCCGGTAACTCGATTGAGGTGCCGGTGGAAAAGAACGCGTGTGACGGGAGCGTGTCATGCGAAGAACGGTGGGGTGCTCCCGGTTACCGGGTTCCCACGTGTCGACGACATGGCAACGAGGAGGAACAACTAAGGTTCACGGGCGAATACAACAACCAAACATGCATCTCATACAACACATGCATTCGGTCCACGGGCGTCGTCTCGGGGTTATACCTTCGGAGCGTGCAAAGGGGACGGTTCTCGTTCGTAGAGGGAAGTAGGCGTTCTCGCGATGGCGGTAGTGGAAGTAGTTGTTCTCGCATGCTCTAGGGTCGACGGTAGAGGTTCTCGCGATCTCGGCGACGTTAGTGGGATACGTTTTGGAGGGGAAGTAGAGGTTCATGTTTCGTAGTCGTTCGGGGTCGCCGATAGTTGTACACATTCGTTGTTGGACTTGACGGATCCGATGCCTCCAGACGTAGTGGTACATGTTCGTTTTTCGGAGAGGTACTTGGCGTCCTGCACGGGATGGTAGTTGTACATGTCCGAAGAGGAACTTGGTGCATCCAGGGTCTTCGGGCGTCGCGATACACCTTGTCTTGTCGAAACCGAGCGACGGTAGTGGAACTTGGCACATTTGTGTTGAATCCAAAGTCATTGTGGCATGCAACTTGCAATATACCGAAAGGTCTTGTGTATCCAAGCAAGGCAAAAAGCCCTAGGTTCAGCGGTGGCCGAACTTGATGAAAACCACGAAGTGGTCTTGGCGGCTTGAACAGGGGCCACCCGAACTCGGCGGGAGGCAAAAGCAGAGGCTTGTCCTCATGCCGAAACAAAGCAGCGGCGGCAGCAGGGACTCAGCGCGACGGCGAGAGCTTGCAGGGGAGGTCCAGGACGCGCAGAACGCGGGGGGGAGGCAGGTTGGCGATGCGGTGACCTGCTGATCTTGGACGGCGATGGCGCACAGGAGAAGGGCTCTGGTGGCGAAGCATAGCACTATGAGGACGGGGTAGCAGAGGGGCGCGGTGGCGCTGGAGAGGTCGGGGCGGTGGTGAAGGTCGCTGGCGAGGTGGCCATCCGGCCGAGGAGACGGGCGCGAGGTTGATGGAGGAAAGGCAAGGCGGCGCGACGATGAAGGCCATGGCTCCGGCGGAGCTGCTCACTGGCGGCGGCCGGAGGCAGAGGTGAGGAACGGGCACGACGTTAGGGAAGGGCCCGCCGGGCGGCACGCTGGCCGACGCGGGGCAAGGAGGCGTTGCGTGGCTCGCTGGGATCGGGATCCCTCCCTCTGGTGCGTGCGTTATCGGAGGAGGGAAATGAGGAGAGTGTGAGGGAGTAGAGCGAGAGGAAGATGGGGGTAGGCAGCGTTGGTGGGAGAAGAAGGGGATCAAGGGGAGAGGTCGGTCGAGGCTAGGGTTAGAACTGGTGGGGGTCGACTGGGCCTATGGGTCGGCACGGGAGGTCTGCTTGCCTCGCTGCGGGAGGCCTAGGTGGGCTGGCGTGAGAGTGGCCTAGGGAGGTCCAGTTGGGCTCTCTGCTCTCTCTCTCTCTTTAACAGAGAAGAGAAAAAAAGAGAGTTAAAAGAATTAGAAGAAGAGGCCATGATCAAGAATAAAAAATGGTGGGACATATTTTTAAGGCTTTATAGAATACTTCCAACCCGACAAAAATGGTTCCAACGAAATAGGGGCCGTTAAATCCAAGATTATTAAACTTGCACCGAAGAAGTTTGAATGGAGTCTAAACTTTAGGTGTGCCCAAAAATGTTAAGAATTTAGGAGGAGCCTCGATAGAAGAGATGAGAAATATTGGCAAGGTTTGAAGGTCAACTCGAAGAGGAATAGACATGGGAAAATATTTTGCACGTGTGTTATGGTGAATTCCAAATAAATGGTATATTTTATAATAGCTCCACTTATATCGGGAGGATATGTTATAAAGAGAAGTCACTCTTCCCTCGATTTAAATGGATCGAAGATCCACACAAATTATTTAGTTGAGATGCAAAAGATTATGACATGATGATATGATATGCAATGCATGACACGCAAGCAATGACAACACAACAACATCGAATAACTGGAGGACACCTGGCACATCGGTCTCGGGGCGTCACACCTACCATGCGGCTATTCCTCTAAGTCGTGCCCCAACACATGGGAGATATAGCCGCATTGTGGGTGTTACAGAGTGGCCGCCAGGGTGTTGCTGATGTGGCTCTGCTCCAGCACCTCCTGCTCCTGCGTCGGCCGCGGGGGAACTGGTTATGGTGCCGCCTCCTCCGACCACTTCCCTAGCAGCATCTGAGGGAGTCCTGGATAAGGGGTCCTCAGACAGCCGGACTATATCCTTTGGCCGGACTGTTGGACTATGAAGATACAAGATTGAAGACTTCGTCCTGTATACGGGTGGGACTCTCCTTTGCGTGAAAGGAAAGCTTGGCAATTCAGATATGTAGATCTGCTCCCTTGTAATCGACTGTGTGTAACCCTAGCCCCCTCCGGTGTCTATATAAACCGGAGGGTTTAGTCCGTAGGACAACAACAATCATAATCATAGGCTAGCTTCTAGGGTTTAGCCTCTACGATCTCATGGTAGATCAACTCTTGTAATACTCATATCATCAAGATCAATCAAGAAGGAAGTAGGGTATTACCTCCACCGAGAGGGCCCGAACCTGGGTAAACATTGTGTCCCCCGCCTCCTGTTACCATCCGCCTAAGACGCACAGTTCGGGACCCCCTACCCGAGATCCGCCGGTTTTGACACCGACATTGGTTCTTTCATTGGGAGTTCCACTGTGCCGTCACGATAAGGACGGATGTCGCATATTGTTGTCAAGGACAACATCACCTCAGGGGGAGCCCTGGCTGTAGGCCAAACCCTCCGACTAGGCGGCTTCGTCATGACCGCCCGTTCGACTGTCGCACCAACGATGACTTCTTGGGTCATCAAAAACAGCCTCCACGTCGGCTCGGGATTCGCTGAGCAGATGGATCCAATAGAGCTCTCTTCCCTGAACGAGCTCTTGGATTGCACCGCCGCCCTGGGAGTCGCAATGGACTATGATCGGATCGGTCTTAAACCTGACCAAAGGGAGATTAGCTCTCCGCCGGTCACCCATCAGATAGCAGTGGTGGAGGAGCAATGTAGCAATTCTTCCTCTATTTTGAGGAAAAACTATGTCTGGATTCCCGATCTCTTTGAGCCGGATACCTGTCCATGGGAGTACATGGCCCAAGCCTCGAACCTAGAATCAGACGGCGGGCCAGGACTATTGGGCAACATCTCGGAGCCCGAACTGTTAAGATCGGAAACTCCTCCGCCCCTGGGCCTCAGATCGGGTCAGGGTTCGGACCTAAATCTACCCACCCACCTAGACTCAAGTGATCTTTCCCACATTAGACAAGAGCCCCAAGAGACAGTACATCACTATTGGGCCAGATTCCTCCTTGTAATGAGCAAGGTCAAGGACTGTCGCGAGGAAGACGCAATTTCATTCTTTTGCAAAAATTGCACGGACAAGGGAATCCTCAATGCCATAAGTCGCCGTGACATAGCACACTTTCCTGACCTGGCGGCCATAATTCGGAAGTACTGTGTGACGGAAAGCGCCTGGAAAACCAAAACAAAATTCTAGGACCCTCCGGCTCTCACTAAACCCCCCGTCCGAACTAAAAGGGTGTACTCTCGTGAGTCACCCGATCCAATTACAAAGAAACCAAATCCCACTATAGGGCGTGGAACTATATTGGAGGGATGGCTCAGTGGACCTTGCAAAATTCACAGTACAGCGGATACCATGCCAACACAAAGCCTTAGAGCATGTTGGATACTCTGGTAGGTGGCCAAGAGCGGCGAGGATATCCTCACCAACAATACAACAGAGCACCATCCTGTGGAAAATAATAATACAGTATTGACAGTCTTCGAGACCTTCACCTCAAATAATAGGCGCAAGCGAACACTCCGTAGCCTTGCCAAAATCTGCCACGTTGCAGCAATAAATCCATGGAACGACACGGCCATAACCTTCAATGCCAGTGACGAACCTCAATGCCGAACAGCCCGAGCACCAACCGCTTTGGTCCTTAGTCCAATTGTGGACGGCTTCCGTCTTACTAAAGTGCTCATGGACGGTGGCTGCGGATTAAACCTCATCTACGAGGAAACTCTTAGCAAGATGGAAATAGACAAGAGCCGCATTGAGCAAAGCAGCACAACCTTCAGAGGAATCATCCCTAGTCGGGAGGCACGATGTGCGGGAAAAATCACACTAGATGTGGTATTCGGCACACCGGAGAATTATAGGTCCGAAGAAATCACATTCCAAGTGGCCCCATTCAGTAGCGGATACCACGCCCTTTTAGGGCGGGAGGCATTAGTAGCGGATACCACGCCCTTTTAGGGCGGGAGGCATTCACAATCTTCCAAGCTATACCCCATTACGGGTACATGACGCTCAAAATGCCCGGCCCAATGGAATCATCACTCTGGCTAGTGATCCGGACGTAGCACTCCGCGCCGAAAATAAAATCGCCGCACTAGCCCTCGAGGCATTATCCGAAGCCCTTGCGGCCGAAGAACTAACTGCGCTGAGCTCCACGGTGGACAGGGACGGCGTGATACTTGACAAAAGACCCAAGTCCACCTCTTTTAAACCAGCAGATGAAATAGTCAAATTCCAGGTCCACCCAACGGACCCTACAAAAACAACATCCATTGGGGCACAGTTGATCCCCACAATAGACGCCGCACTGCGGGAGTTCTTGCGCGAGAATTGGGACATAGTCACCTGGCATCCTTCAGACATGCTAGGAATCCCACGCAGGCTCGCCGAGCATAGCCTTAACATTCTAAAGGGGTTCAAGTCGGTCAAGCAGACTCTTCGGCGTTTCTCTGAGCCTAAGCGACAAGCCATGGGAGAAGAGCTAGCCAAGTTACTCGAGGCCGGATTCATTAGAGCAATAAAACATCCGGACTGGCTAGCAAACCTGGTGATGGTACCAAAGAAGGACAAATCCTGGCGCCTATGTGTAGATTTCAAGGAACTTAACAAGGCTTGCCCCAAGGATCCCTTCCCCCTCCTCCGCATCGATCAAATTATCGACGCTACCGCAGGACACGACTCATTGTGCTTCCTCGACGCATACTCTGGATACCATCAAATTAAGATGATGGAGCCCGATCAAGCCGCAACGGCATTCATCACTCCATACAACCCTTTCTGTTTTAACACCATGCCTTTCAGGCTCAAAAACGCCGGTGCAACCTATCAACGCATGATTCAGACATGCCTGGAAACACAAATCGGCAAAATAGTGGAGGCATACGTAGACGATGTGGTCATTAAAACAAGACACACCGAATCCTTAATAAACGACTTGAGGCTCACGTTCGACAACCTCTGAACATATGACATCAAGCTCAATCCGGAAAAATGCGTTTTCGGCATGCCCACCGGAAAGCTTTTGGGCTTCATCGTCTCCAATAGAGGAATTGAAGCAAACCCGGCTAAAATCCCATCTTTTGCATAGTTGGCTATCCAAACAGACCTCAAGCAAATTCAGAAGTTAACTGGATGCGTGGCTTCCTTAAGCCGCTTTATCTCCCGATTAGGAGAAAAGGCACTACCTCTTTATCGCCTTCTTCGACGCACCGAACACTTCGAGTGGACGGATGCGGCCATGGCTAGATTGGAAGAAATAAAGGCCATATTGGCCACCAACCCAATCTTGGCCGCACCAAATGTTGGCGAACCAATGCTGTTATATATAGCGGCAACACACCAAGTTGTAAGCGAAGTGCTCGTCGTCGAATGAGAGACGGACGGACATAAGTTCCCGCTTCAAAAGCCGGTATACTACGTATCCACTGTCCTCACTCCATGCAAATTACGGTACCCACATTATCAAAAGATAGCATACGCGGTCTACATGGCATATCGGAAACTACTACACTACTTTCAAGAGTGTTCAATTACGGTGGCCTCCGAAGTACCACTCAACAACATAATAAGTAACCGTGATGCCATGGGCCGGATTGCTAAATGGGCTATCGAGCTCCTCCCATTCGACATAACATATAAACCACGGCGAGCCATTAAGTCGCAATTACTGGCTGATTTCGTCGCCGAATGGACGGAAGCCGAACTCCCTAAAGAGTACGGCGCATACTCCAATTGATCATGCACTTTGACGGCTCTAAGATGCTGGCTGGTCTGGGGGCCGGCGTCATCCTGACATCCCCCACCGGAGATACAGTCCAATACATACTCCAAATATTATACACAGACTCCAACAATGCAGCAGAATATGAGGCCCTGTTGCATGGTCTTCGGATGGCAGGCTCCATGGGCATTCAACGCCTAGAGGTGCAGGGGGATTCGAACCTCGGAATATCTCAAATAAATGGGGACTTTGACACCAAGGACCCAAAAATGGCGGCTAACTGCAACGCCATCCTCAAAATGTCAGCTCGGTTGGAGGGCCTCGAATTCTACCATGTGGTCCGAGAAAACAATCAAGCGGCGGATATCCTCGCTCGCATCGGTGCTAAGCACGACCCTGTCCCACCTAATATCTTCTTGGAAAGGCTGTTTAAGCCATCCGTGGTGTGGGAAGGGGAGACCGGCAAAAACAGTCCGGATCCAGCCACAACACCAAACCCCGAACACTGACGTAATCAGAGGCTCTGCCACCGAAATAACACCTCCAGCCCACGTGATTATGGCTGTCATCGCCCCGTGGACAGAACCCTTCTTGGCTTACCTAACTAGGCAAGAACTCCCCGATGACCCAAACGAGTCACGTTGCATTGTGCGACGGTCCAAAGCCTACAAGGCCCACGAGGGAGAGCTTTATAAGAAAAGCTCTATCGGAGTACTTCAAAGGTGCATCTCCGAAGAGGAATGATGGCAACTTTTGGCAGAAACTCATGCTGGACTTGGCGGCCACCACGCCGCAGCTCGGGCCCTTGTAAGCAAGGCCTTCCGTACAAGTTTTTACTGGCCAACGGCCGAGCAGACGCACAGGACCTCGTTCAACGTTGCGTCGGTTGCCAGCTTTTTGCACACCAAAGCCATATGCCACCTACCACTCTCCAAACAATCCCCATTAATTGGCCCTTCGTGGTCTGGGGGCTTGACATGGTCGTACCCCTTAAAGGTGGAAGCCACAAGAAAAAATACCTATTGGTCATGGAGGATAAATTCACCAAATGGATAGAGGCCAAACCAGTTAAAACGGCCGAGTTCAGACCAGTGATAGAGTTCATATCTGGGGTTGTACACCGTTATGGCGTCCCTACAGCATCATCACCGATAACGGCTCGAACTTTACAACCGACAATGTAAAAACTTGGTGTAGAAAAATGGGCATTAAGCTTGATTATGCCTCTGCCTATCACCCGCAAACTAACGGTCAAGTCGAGCAAGCAAATGGTCTTATCATGAGCGGCATTAAACCCAGATTAGTGTGATCCTTGAAGGAATCAGATATGCACTGGGTGGAGGAGCTTGACTTCGTACTATGGGGCTACGGACCACGCCGAATCGCACTACCGGATACACACTGTTCTTTATGGTGTACGGTGTAGAGGCGGTACTGCCCTCCGACATCATTCATGACTCACCTCGAGTGCGCATGTACGAAGAGAAAGAAGCCAACCTTGATCGGCAGGACACTTTGGACGCCCTGGAGGAGAAGCGTGATGTGGGAAAAGCCCGCTCCGTATTCTATCAGCAACAGGCTTGGCAGAATGAAAGCAGAGAAGTACGAGCCAAAACTTATAACGTTGGCAAACTCGTTCTATGCCTATCGGAGAATAAAAAGGACAAGCTCAAGCCCAAATGGGAAGGTCCCTTCGTTATTGACAAAGTTTTGACCGGTAGAGTGTACCGTCTGCAGGATGCATCGGACAATCGACTCGAGCCAAACCCGTGGAACGCAGCCAGACTCCGAAGGTTCTACGCCTAGTGCCAGAATTCGTGTTCGTCTCCTTACCTCCGTCAATTTTTTATATATCCGTTATCTGTCTTTTCTTTCTTTGTTTCTCCCCTTTTTCTTCACAGCCTTAAAAGGTTAAAATGTGTCTTGACTACACAATCTGGACATGCTAGGCGTGCTCATTATACCTGGGGGCTTCTTATAAAAAAGCTTAATTTAACTATGTTCCGGGCTCTATGCCCCCCGCACATGTGTTACTTTTCCACATGTACCTTTTCTTCGCCATTATATGCATCGATATGACTTAAGTTATGGCCAAGCTGGGTTGCATGGCTCTTGTGTTTATGCCCTACGTTCCCGTTAATTCAGCTAGGGCATAAGGGGAGCACCTCTGCGATTGTTACTGCCGGGTCAGCCGGATGTGTACCTCAGACTGGGTGAAGCCGAAAGCTAGCGTTCTTAAGGGAATATTCGGTCAGTGAACAAAAGATGACTTTTATTTATTGTGATACATGCCCCCAGATGTTTACATCCTGCGTCTCTTCTCGCAGTCCGAACATGCACATTAATGCATGCGTACCTAGGGAAAGGAACCCTTAATGGAACTATTCTCCCTGGAAGATGTTTCTTACTATCCATGTAATATAACATAGCTAGTTCGGTACTTGTCTGTTCAAGCACTTATGACCCCTACGGCTGGTTTCCACGCGTACCCCGGTTTTTACATAACTGAGCAGGTATTCGGATACACTCTGGACTGTCGGGTCCGGAGGTTGAAGAGAAAAGGTCTGCCTTGACAAATGATTTACAATCCGGCTAGGGACAATACATGTCATTTGAACTACACAGTCACTTAGACTGACTAAATTCTTCTTCTATACCATCCAACAGGCTGTCTAGCCTACAATCCTGTTGGGAATACTTTGCGGCTAATTTCACCTGATCATACACCAAACTGATAGGGATCTCTTTCCCATCAGAGCCCACAGGTCTGACCTTGGCCATGTGGTTCGGGTCAGCCTTGGTATATCGCGTCTTCACCATGGCCCAGTCTTCACTTGCACCTTGTCGGCAGGCCGATATCTTCCATAATCGGAATCGCTTCCATGCTCCCTTAAGCATCTCTACAAGCTCCCCCATGTCTCCTGGCAGGGAGGCGGATGACCACAAGGCTTGGGCAATGCCCTGCATCACCTGCCGAATTTGTTCGTGTAGTTGTGAGAGCTCTGGCAGAAGATCACCCGCAGACCCGAGCATCTCCTCTGCGGGACAACCCGTCAGCATACCTACAGATATAACTCTGTTAGCCGGTTTCTTCGCTGAACTCTATAAAAGTTCGTTCAAGCACTTACTAAAAATGCCGCGTCGAAGCCTTTTATTCTCCTTTATGGAGTGAGCTAGCTGGGCCCGAACGTCTTTCAGTTCAATGCCCAGCTGGGTATTGGCATCTTGGAGATTATTTTTCTCCTTCCTAACCCGCGTAAGCACGCGCTCGCCAGCCTCTAGCTGTCATTGAGCATGTTGCTCATCCCCTCACACGACCTCTAGATTCACTCCGGGGTCATCTGCAGAATCTATTGTTAGATTTGCATACATGCCGAATACTAACCGGTACATATCCTTCTTTTCGATAGAAACAAGTGTTTCCAGATGGGTCCTTCACGGACTCCTTCATTGCGGCAACTGCGGCCCGCAACTGGGCTTTGCACTCTTCCAGCTCTTGAGACAACTGGGTATTCTTCTCCGTAAGAGCCTACAGAAATAATGATCCTTAAATCTGTTGTGTCAACTGATTTAAGTCTTAGGGGCTACTAATATATATATATATATATATTTATCGGGTTTTCTTACCCGTATATCCTTTACATATTGCTCCCTGACTCTAGCAAAACCATTTTGAGCAGCTCGGATGTACGCGTCTCCTGAGTTGAAGGCATCGAACGCCTCTTCGGAGAAACCAGGGTCGCGGAGTACGGCCCGCCGACGCCTGTGATTCATGGCACTCTCCACTCTAGAATTCGTAGCGGACAGCCTATCCGCATCCTCTGTAGGAGGAACATCCGGTGTTGTCCCCACGTCAGAATCTGCCCTAAGTCTGGCTCTAGAGTCCGGCTGGTGGAGGCATGGCCGGCAGGCTCTCCGGGCACGGTCCGGCAAGCGTTTTTTCTGCCAGGAACCATGGATGTTATTATATTTTAAAGACGACAAACCATGGAGCAGGGTTTTTTCATACCTCTGCGACGACGTCTCAGTCCTGACCGCCTTCCTTTTAAGCCTATCCGGTTTCGGTGCCCCTTGCTAGTGATTCACTACGGGTTCGGGGTGCCGTCCCGAGGGCCTTCCCTGTAGGACACCATATGTGTGTGATGGGTGAAGTGCAAAAAAGGGATCCTTCTCGGAAGTTGGGACTCCGGTTTTACTTGCATGCGATGTAGGGAGCAGGCCCGGATAATCGGCTATGATAGCCAGCAAGGCACCGTCGCAGCTCAACTGATAGAACGTCCTGTCGATGAGTTCCACGAATATGTCTGGATCTTCTTCGAGTCCGGGGTCGAGGGCCCGGTCAGGGTCCTCTGGCTGTGGTGACGGGCTATGGACCTCCCTCACAACCTTTCGCATTTCCTACTATGAAATAGCAAGGTAAATACTTATAGTGAAGAATGCGGGAATATCTGGAGTAAAAGGTAGCAGCTTACCCAGTTTGGGGGGTTGTACATGGAGAATCCATCCCGTGGCTTAATACGGATGAACTCCTCTTCCTCTCCTTTCTATAAATCAGACAGTACTTTCGCTAGAGCGGCGGCGGAGTCTGGACCTTTACGGCCGCAGCGGGTGGCATCGTCTTCTCCATTGAAGTGCCACATGGGTTTCCCCCGATACTGAAGTGGCTGCACCGCCCGCATTATACATATTGACATAACCTCGATTATTGTCAGTCCTGATTTGGCCAGCATTTCTATCCTACACATCAGGTAAAGGACCTCTCTGTTATCTTCCTCCTGGGGGCTCCCAGGATGCCAGCTGCGGCGTTTCTTCAAAGGGGCATTATTGAACTCAGGAAGGCCCATCCGAATAGGGTCCGGAAGGGGGATGCCCTCCAGAGAAAACCACTTCGAAGGCCAGTCTTTGGATGTCTTCTTCGGGGTACCGGACAGGTATCCGGTCCCGGCGATGCGCCATATTTCGGCTCCACCCACTTGATATATTGACTCCTTCTTTGTACGGGGTACGAGGCAGAATAGCCTTTTCCATAGCTCGAAATGAGCTTCACAGCCCAGAAACAGCTCGCAAAATGCGACGTAGCCGGCGATGTGTAATATGGAGGCGGGAGTAAAGTTATGTAGCTGGAGGACATAGAACTCCAGGAGCCCGTGGAGGAACGGATGGATTGGAAATCCGAGTCCCCTCAATAAGTATGGGACAAGGCATACCCGCTCCCCCATGGACGGGTTGGGGAAGCTCTCTGCTTGCTCCCCGCCATTATAAGTGGCTAGTCCGGCTCAGACGGGGACCATATACGAAGGAGGAAGAAACCCCTGGGTTTGTAACTCTACTAATTGGCTGTGAGGGATGGAACACTTCTCCCAATTGCCTGGCTTTGCGCTACGGGAGCGAGAGGAGGAGCTGCGATGGCCGGCCATGATAGGATGGGCTTTTCCAGGCACGCTCCGATGGATACTCGCTGTGGGCGGATGGTGTGATCTGATCGGAGGATCCCTGACTCTTTAAATAGGCGATTTACTCACAGGGTTAGGGTGGCAAATGTAAAAATGCCCCGACTTCTCACATTCGCTCGACACATGGAAGATAGCCATTATTAAAGCATAGAAGCCGAGTAGTGCAACATTTATGGGAAACCGAACATTACTCGACAGGTATTCATAATTTGGAGAAGAACCCACCTTGCAATGCCGAAGACAATCTGCGCGCCGGACTCATTGTCATTGAAGCCTGGTTCGGAGGCTACTGAGGGAGTCCTGGATAAGGCGGTCCTCGGACAGCCAGACTATATCCTTTGGCCGGACTATTGGACTATGAAGATACAAGATTGAAGACTTTGTCCCGTGTCCGGGTGGGACTCTCTTTTGCGTGGAAGGCAAGCTTGGAAATTCAGATATGTAGATCTCCTCCCTTGTAACCGACTCTGTGTAACCCTAGCCCCCTTCGATGTCTATATAAACCGGAGGCTTTAGTCCGTAGGACAACAACAATCATAATCATAGGCTAGCTTCTAGGGTTTAGCCTCTACGATCTCGTGGTAGATCAACTCTTGTAATACCCATATCATCAAGATCAATCAAGCAGGAAGTATGGTATTACCTCCATCGAGAGGGCCCGAACCTGGGTAAACATTGTGTCCCCCGCCTCCTGTTACCATCCGGCTAAGACGCACAGTTCGGGACCCCTTACCCGAGATCCGCCGGTTTTGACACCGATAGCATCCGCGCCCTCGCGCGCAGCCTCCTGACTCACCCCCCTCCCCGCGCAGCGTCAGAGGCCGTGGGCCATGGAGCCTTCGAGGTGGATGGATGAGCTGGAGGACCGGGCTTCTTCTTAGGTGCCATGGTCGATGGTGTCGCCGAAGATGAAGATGGCGGTGAAGACGATGCACTGCCCACACCTTCATGTTCGTGCAAGCGAGCCCACTACCTGGCGCGCCAAAGATGTCGTGGGAAACCATGGCCACCTATGGGACCAGGAGGTCCCTTGCTAGTTCGGCAGGGGGGCGACGCGTTGCACAAATATCAGACGAGCATGGGGCAGCGCAGCAGAGATCACACAGGCAATTTACCCAGGTTCGGGCCGTCATGAGTGTAAAACCCTACTCCTGCTTTGGTGCATTTATGGTGGAAGCTAGTGGTCGTGTGTAGTAGACTTGCCAGGCAGGGGTTGCCTCAGGCAGCAGCGACTACGTGCGTATGGAGGTGTGAGTTATCCAACCTTCTAACTGTTTCTATGGTTTCCATGGGCCTCCTTTTATAGATCAAGAGGTAACCATAGTGGCGAACTAGTCATTACGCACTTATAAGATAGAAAATAGTCCTATCATACCTAACTCTGCGGGCTGACAGGGCACATTAAATGCGCCACTTAAAGTCACATCGTTGGTTGCCCGACAAGGCTTGCCGGGTTATCTTGCCAGCTTCACGCATGTTCTCTTGGCACGCCATAGGACGAGCCTCATCTGTAGGTTTCTTCTCTAGGAAATGCCTGCCATGTGGCGAATGGCTGCCACTTAATCACTTTGTGGCTTGACATAGCACTGATTGATGACATGGGTCGTGGTGGAGTGGTTGGTGAGGTAGCTCTACCTCCGTGAGCCCTAGCAGGCCCTAGCGGGGTGTTATGGCTGTCTGCTTCTAGGGGTGGCTTCGCCCCTTGCCGGGCTCGCTTGTCTGAAAAGGGAGACTTTTATCTTGACGATATCCTGGTTCCTTGGCTTGTTCTTGGTCCTTCAAATCTCTTGGTTTCTTGTATTCTGACTTGGGATGGTGCTTCATTCTTGTTCCCATGCCTATGCACAGTCTAGGCAACAGACCCAGGGTTTGGTGCACGGACAAGAAGGGTTTCCTCTCTGGCCTTGGCTTCCATAGCGGCGGAGGGGCGGGAGCCCCTCCGAGATTGGATCTCTTTGTCTGTTTCCTTCTGCTTCTATGCTCCCAGATTCCAGCCTTTCACCGTTTCTTAAATTCCCAAAGATTCGTTACTCCGATTGGGATGAAATTTTAACACATTTTTATCCGGATATTAGCTTTCTTGCGCCAGAAGAATGGCACCAACCGCCTTATGAGGTGAACACAAGGTCCAGGGGCGCGCCCTCCGTCCTTGTGGGCCCCTCGGGCATCGTCTCGTGTTGATTCTTTCTCCCAAAAATCACATATATTCCAAAAATAACCTCCGTAAGTTTTTATTCTGTTTGGACTCTATCTCATATGGATTTTCTGTGAAACAAAAACATGCAACAAACAGGAACTGACACTGGGCACTGGATCAATATGCCAGTCCCAAAAAATAGAATAAAAAGTTGCCAAAATAATGTAATAGTTGTAGAATGTTGGCGTGGAAGAATCAAAAATTAAAGATACGATGGAGACGTATCAGCATCCCCAAGCTTAATTCCTGCTCGTCCTCGAGTAGATAAATGATAAAAAAAATCAATTTTTGGTGTGGAATGCTACCTAGCATAATCTTGATCATATAATCTAATAATGGCATGAATATTAAGACACGGGTGGTTCAAAGCAATAGTCTATCATTTCACATAAAAACAACAATACTTCAAGCATACTAATAAAGCAATCATGTCTTCTCAAAATAGCATGGCCAAAGAAAGTTAACCCTACAAAATCATATAGTCTGGCTATGCTCCATCTTCACCACACAAAATATTCAAATCATGCACAACCCTGATGGCAAGCCAAGCAATTGTTTCACACTTTTTATGTTCTCAAAATTTTTTAACTTTCACGCAATACATGAGTGTGAGCCATGGATATAGCACTATAGGTGGAATAGAATATGATGGTGCAGGTTTTGTGGAGAAGACAAAAAGGAGAAAGTCCCACATCGACGCGGCTAATCTACGGGCTATGGAGATGCCCATTGTGGGAGTCCTGGATTAGGGGGTATCCGGACAGCCGGATTATATCATTTGGCCGGACTGTTGGACTATGAAGATACAAGATTAAAGACTTCGTCTCGTGTCCGGATGGGACTCTACTTGGCATGGAAGGCAAGCTAGGCAATACGGATATGTATATCTCCTCCTTTGTAACCGACCTTGTGTAACCCTAGCCCCCCTCCGGTGTCTATATAAACCGGAGGGTTTTAGTCCGTAGGACAACATACAATCATACCATAGGCTAGCTTCTAGGGTTTAGCCTCTCCAATCTCGTGGTAGATCAACTCTTGTAATACTCATATCATCAAGAATAAATCAAGCAGGACATAGGGTTTTACCTCCATCAAGAGGGCCTGAACCTGGGTAAAACATCGTGTTCCCTACCTCCTGTTACCATCCGCCTTAGACGCACAGTTCGAAACCCCCTACCCGAGATCCGCCGGTTTTGACACCGACATTGGTGCTTTCATTGAGAGTTCCTCTATGATGTCGCCGTAATGAAGGATGCCTCATCTCATTTATAAAAGCAACATTACCGCCGGGGGAGCTCTGGCTGTCGGCCAAACTCTCCGGCTAGGCAGTTTCGTCATGACTGCCTGTTCGGCCGCTGCACCAATGATGACTTCTCGGGTCATCAAAAACAGCCTCCACGTCGGCTCAGAATTCGCCGAGCAGATGGATCCAATGGAGCTCTCTTCGCTAAACGAACTCTTGGATCACATCGCCTCCTTGGGAGTCGCTACGGACTATGATCGGATTGGGCTTAAACCCGATCAAAGGGAGATTAACTCTCCACCGGTCACCCATCAGTTGCGATGGTGGAGGAACAATGCAGCAACTCTTCCTCTATTTTGAGGACTAAGTATGTCCGGATTCCTGAGCTCTTCGAGCCGAATACCCGCTTACGGGAGGACATCACCCAAGCCCTGAACCTAGAATCAGGCAGCGGGCCAAACTTATCGGGCAACACTCCGGATCCCGAACTTCCAAGATTGGAAGCTCCTCGGCCCTGGGTCTCAGATTGGCTAGGAGTTCGGACTCAAATCCACCCACCCACCCAGACATAAACGATCTTTCCCACATCAGGCAAGAGCCCCATGAAACAGTACATCATTATTGGGCCAGATTCCTCCTTGTGATGAACAAGGTTAAGGACTCTTGCGAGGAAGATGCAGTCTCACTTTTCTGCAATAATTGCACGGACAAGGGAATCCTTAACGCCTTAAGTCGCCGTGACATATCACGCTTCATTGACTTGGTGTCCATAGTACGAAAGTACTATGCGATGGGAAGCGCCTGGAAAACTGAAACAAAATTTTGGGATAATCCAGCCCCGAATATACACCCAGTCCGAAGTAAAAGGGTGCACTATCATAAGACACCCGAGCTAGATGCAAAGAAACAAAAACCCTCTATAGGGCATGGAACCGTACTAGAGGGACGGCTTAACGGACCTTGCAAAATTCATAGTACAACGGATACAATACCAACGCACAACCTTACAACATGTTGGATACTCCGGCAGGTGGCCAAAGGTGGTGAGGATTTTCTTATCCCAAACTCCACAGAGCACCATCCCGTGGATAACAATATGATGTTAACATTCTTTGAGACCTTCGCGTCAAATAATGGGTGCAAGTGAACACTCGGCAGCATGGCCAAAATCTGCCACGTAGCAGCAATAAATCCATGGAGTGACACGGCTATTACCTTCAATGCCAGTGACGAACCTAATTTCTGAACAACCCGAGCACCAGCCACACTGGTTCTTAGTCCAATTGTGGATGGCTTTCGACTCACCAAAGTACTCATGGACGGCGGCAGCGAATTAAACCTCATCTATGAGGAAACTCTTCAAAAAATGGAAATAGTCTGGAACCGCATTGAGCAAAGTAGCACAACCTTCAGGGGAATCATACCCAGTCGGGAGGCACGATGCGCTGGGAAAATCACACTAGATGTGGTATTCGGTACGCCAGAGAACTATAGGTCCGAAGAAATTACATTTCAAGTGGCCCCGTTTAGCAGTGGATACCACACCCTTTTAGGACGTGAGGCGTTCACGATCTTCCAAGCCGTACCCCATTATGGGTACATGAAGCTCAAAATGCCCGGGCCCAACGGAATCATCACCCTCGCCAGTGATCCGGACACAACACTACGTGCCGAAAACAAAACAGCCGCACTGGCCCTCGAGGCATTATCCGGAGCCCTCTCGACCTAGGAATTAACCATGCTACGCTACATAGTGGACAGGGACGATGTTATACTCGATAAGAGATCCAAGTCCACCTCTTTTGAACCAGCAGATGAAATAGTCAAATTCCAAGTCCACCCAACGGACCCTACAAAAATAGCCTCCATCAGAACATAGTTAAACCCCGCCGTGGACGCCGCACTACGAGAGTTCCTGCGCGAGAATTAGGACATATTCGCCTGGCATCCCTCAGACATGCCAGGAATCCCACGCAGCCTGGCCGAGCTTAGCCTCAATATCCTAAAGGGATTCAAGCCGGTCAAGCAAGCTCTTCGGTGTTTCTCTGAACCTAAGAGACATGCCATGGGAGAGGGACTAGCCAAGTTATTGGAGGCCGGATTTATCAGAGAAATAAAACACCCGGACTGGCTAGCAAACCTGGTGATGGTACCAAAGAAGGATAAATCCTGGCGCCTTTGTGTCGATTTCAAGGACCTCAATAAAGCTTGCCCAAAGGATCCCTTCCCCCTCCCCCGCATCGATCAAATTATCGATGCTACCGCAGGACACGAGTCATTATGTTTCCTCGACGCATACTCCGGTTACCACCAAATCAAGATGGCGGAGTCCGACCAAGCCGCAACGGCATTCATCACACCACACGGTCCCTTCTGTTTCAACACAATGCCTTTTGGGCTAAAAAACGCCGGCGCAACATATCAGCGCATGATTTAGACATGTCTGGAGAAACAAATCGGCAAAACAGTAGAGGCATACGTAGACGATGTGGTCGTCAAAACCAAACATGTCGACTCTTTGATAGACGACTTAAGGCTCACATTCGACAACCTCCGAACATAAGACATCAAGCTCAATCCGGAAAAATGCGTTTTCGGCGTACTAGCCGGAAAGCTCCTGGGTTTCGTCGTCTCCAGTAGAGGTATTGAAGCTAATCCGGCCAAAATCCGAGCTTTGTCACAGTTGGCTACCCCAACAGACCTCAAGCAAATCCAGAATTTAACTGGATGTGTGGCAGCTCTAAGCCGCTTTATCTCCCGCTTAGGAGAAAAGGCTTTACCCCTTTATCGCCTCCTTCGGTGCACCGAACACTTCGAGTGGACGAACGCTGCCACAGCCGGATTGGAAGAAATAAAGGCCATTTTGGCAACCAACCCAATCCTGGCCGCGCCAAACATTGGCGAACCAATGATGTTGTACATTGCAGCAACTCATCAAGTTGTAAGCTCAGTGCTCGTTGTCGAACGAGAAGCTGACGGACATAAATTCCCTCTTCAAAAGCCGGTATACTATGTATCCACTGTCCTCACTCCATGAAAATCACGGTACCCACATTATCAAAAGATAGCCTATGCGGTATTCATGGCATCCCGGAAGTTGCGACACTACTTTCAAGAGTCTTCGATTACAGTAGCCTCAGAAGTGCCACTTAATGATATTATAAACAACCGCGACTCTACGGGCTGGATTGCTAAATGGGCCATTGATCTCCTCCCGTTCGACATAACATACAAACCTCGACGAGCCATTAAGTCGCAAGTATTGGACGACTTTGTCGCCGAATGGACGGAGGCCGAACTCCCTAAAGAGTACGGCGCATACTCCAATTGGATCATGCACTTCGACGGTTCTAAGATGTTGGCTGGTGTAGGGGCTGGCGTCGTCCTGACGTCCCCAACCGGAGATACCGTTCAGTATGTACTGCAAATATTGTATACAGACTCCAACAACACAACCGAATACGAAGCTCTGTTGCATGGTCTTCGGATGGCAGTCTCTATGGGCATTCAACACCTGGAGGTGCGTGGGGATTCAAACCTTGCAATATCCCAAATAAATGGAGACTTTGACGCCAAGGATCCGAAAATGGCGGCCTACCGAAACGCCGTCCTAAAAATGTCACCTCGGTTCGAGGGGCTCGAATTTCACCATGTGGCTCGGGAAAACAATCAGGCGGCGGATATCCTCACCTGCATCGGCACAAAACGCGATGCGGTCCCCCCCAACATATTTCTGGAGAGGCTGTTCAAGCCATCCGTAGTATGGGAAGGGGACACCAGTAACAATAGTCCGGACCCGGCCAAAATGCCCGATACCGAACACTCTGGCACAATCGGAGGCTCCGCCACCAAAATAACACCTTCAGCCCACGTAATAATGGCCATCATAGCCCCATGGACAGAACCATTCCTGGCCTACCTAACTAGGCAGGCACTTCCGGAGGACCAAAATGAGGCACGCTGCATAGTGCAGCGATCTAAGGCCTATAGGGTCCATGAGGGAGAATTGTATAAAAAAATCACTACCGGAGTCCCTCAAAGGTGCATCTCCGAAGAGGAAGGGCGGAACCTTTTGGCAGAAATCCACGCCGGACTCGGCGGTCACCATGCCGTAGCCTGGGCTCTTGTAAGCAAGGCCTTCCGTACAGGATTCTATTGGCCAATGGCCTGGGCAGATGCACATGACTTGGTCCAACGTTGCGCCGGTTGCCAGCTCTTTGCAAATCAAAGCCACGTGCCACCCACCGCCCTCCAAACACTCCCCATTACGAGGCCCTTCGCGGTCCGGGGGCTTGACATGGTTGGACCCCTTAAAGGGGGAACCCACAAGAAAAAATACTTACTGGTCATGGTGGATAAATTCACCAAATGGATAGAGGCCAAACCTATTAAAACAGCCGAATCCGGATCAGTGATAGACTTCATATCCGGGGTTGTACACCGTTATGGCGCCCCCACAGCATCATCACTGACAACAGCATGAACTTCACTACCGATGAGGTAAAACTCTGGTGCAGCAAAATGGGCATCAAGCTCAATTATGCTTCAGTCTATCACCCACAAACCAACGGCCAAGTTGAGCAAGGCAACGGTCTTATAATGAGCGGCATTAAACCCAGATTAGTGCGTTACTTAATGGAGTCTAACACGCACTGGGTAGAGGAGCTCGACTCCGTACTCTGGGGGCTGCGGACCACACCGAATCGTAGTATCAGATATACACCCTTCTTTATGCTGTACGGCGCAGAGGCAGTCTTGCTCTGTGACATAATTCATGACTCACCTCGGGTGTGCATGTACGAAGAAAGAGAAGTCAAGCTCGATCGGCAGGACAGTCTGGACACCCTGGAGGAGGAGCGCGACATAGCAAAAGCCCGCTCCGCATTTTATTAGCAACTGGCTCGCAGGTACCAAAGCAGAGAAGTACGGGCCAAAACTTATAACGTTGGCGAACTAGTTCTACGCCTGCCAGATAAGAAAAAGAACAAGCTAGAGCCCAAATGTGAAGGTCCCTTCATTATCGACCAAGTTCTGACCGGTGGAGCGTACCGACTGCGGGATGCATCGACTAATCGACTCGAGCCGAACCCATGGAACGCGGCCAGGCTCCGAAGATTCTACGCCTAGCACCGGTCCCCTTCCTCTGTCCATTTTTTGCATATACATTATTTGTCTTGTTTTTCTTTCTTTCTTTTATTCTTTCTCTAGGCCTTCAAGGGCCAACTTGTGCCTCGCTTGCACATTATAGATGCGCTAGCCGCGCTCATCATACCTGGGGGCTTCCTTCACAGAAGCTTACTTATTTATCTGGGCCTCATGCCCCGCACATGTGTTATACTTCCGCACGTACCTTTTTTTCGCCATTATATGCATCGATATGACTTATGTTTTGGCCATGCTGGGTTGCCTGGCTCTTGTATTTATGCCCTACGTTCCCGTTAATTCGGCTAGGGCATAAGGGGAGCACCTCTGCGATTGTTACTGCCGGGTCAGCCGGATGTGTACCTCAGACTGGGTGAAGCCGAAAGCTAGTGTTCTTAAGGGAATATTCGGTCGGTGAACAAAAGATGATTTTTTATATTCCATATCTGCCCCCAGATGTTTTTTCCTACGTTTGTTATCGCAGTCCGGACAAGCACTTTAGGGCATGCATACCCAGGGAAAGGAACCCTTAACGGAACTATTCTCCCTGGAAGATGTTTCTTACTACCCATGTAATATAACATAACTAGTTGGGCACTTGTCCGTTCAAGCACTATTGACCCCTACGCATACCCTGGTTCTTATATAACTGAGCGGGTATTCGGATACACTCTGGACTATCGGGTCCCGAGGTTGAAGCGAAAAGGACCGCCAAGACAAATAATCTACAATCCGGCTAGAAGGCATTATACATGTCACTTTAATTACATAGTCATGCAGACTGACTAAATTCCTCTTCTATACCATCCAACAGGCGGTCTAGCCTACAATCCTGTTGGGAATACTTTGCGACTAATTCTACATGCCCATAAAGTAAGCTAACGGGGATTTCTTTTCCGTCAGGCCCAAAGGTCCGACCTCGGCCATGTGATTTGGGTCAGCCTTGGTATACCACGTCTTCACCATGGCCCAGGCTTCTCTGGCACCTTGTCGGTAGGTCAATATCTTCCATAATCGGAAGCGCCGCCATGCTCCCTTGAGCTTCTCCGTAAGATCTGCAACGCCTTCTGGCAGGGAGGCGGATGGCCACAAGGCTTGGGCAACACCTTGCATCACCTGCCGAACTTGTTCATGCAGTTGTGAGAGCTCGGATAGAAGATCACCCGCAGACCTGGGCATTTCCTCCACGGGACGACCTGTCAGCATACCTACAGACATAACGCTATTAGTCAGCTTCTTCGCTGAACTCCTTTAAAAGGATTCGTTCAAGCACTTACTGAAAATGCCACGTCGAAGCCGCTTATTCTCCTTCTCGGAGTCTGCAAGCTGGGCTCGAACATCTTTTAGTTCCATGCTCAGCTTGATGTTGGCGTCTTGGAGATTGTTTTTCTCCCGCCTAACCTCAGTCAGTACGCGTTTGCCGGCCTCTAGCTGTCGCATGATATGTTGGTTCTCCGGATTTTCTCCGGATTCATCTGCAACATCTATTGTTAGATCTGCAGCCACGCCGCACACTACATGGTAACCATCATTCTTTAAAGTAAATGTTACCAGCGGGTGACTTTTTTGGTTCCTGCATTGCGGCAACAGCGGCCCGCAGTTGAGTCTTGCATTCCTCTAGCTCCTGTGATAGCCTAGTATTCTTCTCTGTAAGAACCTGCACAATAAAGATGATCCTTAAATCAGTTCTGCTAACTGTTTCAAGTCTCATGGGCTACTGATACATATAAATCGTCAGATTTACTTACCCGTACATCCTTTACATATTGATCCGTGGCTCTGGCTAGACCATCTTGAGCAGCTCGGAGGTACGCCTCTCCAGAATTGAAGGCATCAAATACCTCTGGTGAGAAACAAGCGTCACGGAGTACGGCCCGGCAGCGCCTATGATTCATGGCACTTTCCACCTCTGAGTTTGTAGCAGATAATCTATCCGCATCATGTAGGGGGATTATCCGGCGCCCGCCCCATATCGGCTTCCGCCTCTATTTCCAGTCCCGGCGCCCGACTGGTGGAAGCGTGATTAGTAACATCGCCGGACATATTCTGGCGAGCGTTTTTTCTGTTAAAGAAACACGGGCGTCATTACATTTCGAGAAAGACGACAACCACGGAGCGGGGTTTTTGTTATACCTTTACGCCGGCGTCTCCGTCCTGACCGCCTTCCTTTTTGGCCTACCTGGCCTCGGTGCCTCTTGTTGGCGAGTTGCTGCGGGTTCGGCAGGGCGTCCAGAATGCCTGTAAAAATGCCATATGTATATGGTGGGTGAAGTGTCTAAAAGGGGATCCTAGTTTTTGGAGTTGGGATTTTTGGTTTTTCTTACGTGCGATGCAGGGAGCAGTCCGGGATAGTCGGCCGTGATGGCCACCATGGCATCATCGCAGCTTAACTGATAGAACTGCCGGTCTATCAGCTCCACGAATATAACCGGATCTTCTTCAAGTCCGGAGTCGAGGGCCCGGTCAGGTTCCTTTGGTTGTGGAGAAGGGCTGCTGACCTCCTTTATGGCTTTTCGCAGTTCCTGCCGCAAAGTGGCAAGGTGAATACTTACGACAAAGAATGCGGGAAAAATGGGAGTAAGGAGATATAACTTACCCATCTTGGAGGATTGTACATGGAGAATCCATCCCGTGGCTTGATGCGGGTGAACTCCTCTTCCTCTCCCTTGAACAATTCTGACAGAATTTTCGCTAAAGCGGCAGCATTGTCTGGACCCTTATGCCCCTAGCGGGTGGCATAATCCGCCCCGTTAAAACGCCACAAGGGGTCCCCACGATATTGAAGTGGTTGGACTCCCCGCATTATGCAAATCGACATAACTTCGATTACTGTCAATCCTGATTGAGCCAGTGCTTTAATCCGGTTCATCAGATAGAGGACTTCTCCATTGTCTTCCACCTGGGGGCTCCGTGGGCGCCAACTTCGGTGTTTCTTCAGAGGAGCATTGTTGAACTCAGGAAGACCCCGCCAAACAGGGTCCGGAAGGGGAACATCCTCCATATAAAACCATTCTGAAGGCCAGTCTTTGGATGACTTCTTCGGGGTACCGGACAGGTATCCAGTACCGATGATGCGCCATATTTCGGCTCCGCCCACTTGATAAAGTGACCCCCTCTGCTTGCGAGGGACGATACAAAATAGCCTTTTTCATAGCTCGAAGTGAGCCTCGCAGCCCAGGAACAACTCGCAGAGAGAAACATAGCCGACGATATGTAGAATGGAGGCAAAGGTGAAATTGTGTAATTGGAGGCCGTAGAACTCCAGGAGCCCACAGAGGAATGGATGAATTGGAAATTCAAGTCCCCTTAATAAATAGGGAACAAGGTAGACCCGTTCCCCCATAGAGGGACAGGGAAAGCTCTCCGCTTGCTCCCCGCCATTGTAGGTGGCAAGCCCGGCTCGAACGGGCACCATATACGCCGGAGGGAGAAATCCCTTAGTCTGCAGTTCGACTAGTCAACTGTGTGGGACTGAACACCTCTCCCAATCACCAGGCTTAGGGCTACGGGGGCGGGAGGAGGAGCTACGGAGGCCGGCCATGCTGGAATGGATCTTTTCGAAACGCGCTCTAATTGATTCTTGCTGGGGGAGGATGGTATGGATCGGATCTAAGGATCCCCATCATTTTAATAGAGAATTTATTTATTTGGCTAGGGGGGCGAATGTAAAAACACCCTGGCGCCTCGTATTCATTCGACGCGTGGGAGAAAGCCCTTATTGGGCACAGAAGCCAAGAGGTCCAAACATTTATGGGATCGGACACTTCTTTACAAACGTTCCAAAGATGGAGAAGAACCAGCCTTGCAATGCCGAAGACAACACTGCGCGCCGGACTCATCATCATTGAAGCCTGGTCCGGGGGCTACTGAGGGAGTCCTGGATTAGGGGGTATCCGGACAGCCGGATTATATCATTTGGCCTGACTGTTGGACTATGAAGATACAAGATTGAAGACTTCGTCTCATGTTCGGATGGGACTCTACTTGGCGTGGAAGGCAAGCTAGGCAATACAGATATGTATATCTCCTCCTTTGTAACTGACCTTGTGTAACCCTAGCCCCCTCCGGTGTCTATATAAATCGGAGGGTTTTAGTCCATAGGACAACATACAATCATACCATAGGCTAGCTTCTAGGGTTTAGCCTCTCCGATCTCGTGGTAGATCAACTATTGTAATACTCATATCATCAAGAATAAATCAAGCAGGATGTAGGGTTTTACCTCCATCAAGAGGGCCCGAACCTGGGTAAAACATCGTGTTCCCTGCCTCCTGTTAGCATCCGCCTTAGGCGCATAGTTCGGGACCCCCTAACCGAGATCCGCCGGTTTTGACACGGACACCCATCAATTGATGTCAATGTGAGGAGTAGGGATTGCCATGCAACGGGTGCACTAGAGCTATAAGTGTATGAATCCTCAAAATGAAAACTAAGTGGGTGTGCATCCAACTTTCTTGCTCATGAAGACCTAGGGCATTTGAGGAAGCCCATCATCGGAATATACCAGCCAAGTTCTATAATGAAAATTCCCACTAGTATATGAAAGTGATAACTCAAGAGACTCTCTATATGAAGAACATGGTGCTGCTTTGAAGCACAAGTGTGGTAAAACGATAGTAGCATTTCCCCTTCTCTCTTTTTCTCTCATTTTTTTGTTTTTTTGGGCCCTCTCTTTTTTGGCCTCTTTTTTATTTTTATTTTATTTTTCGTCCGGAGTCTCATCCCGACTCGTGGGGGAATCATAGTCTTCATCATCCTTTCCTCACTGGGGCAATGCTCTAATAATGATGATCATCACACTTCTATTTACATACAACTCAATGTTACAACTCGATATCTAGAACAAAGTATGACTATATGAATGCCTCTGGCAGTGTACCAGGACGTGCAATGATCTAGCATAGCAAAGATATCAAAAACGGACAAGCCATGCAAATATCATGCAAGCTATCTTAGGATCATGCAAAGCAATCTTGCAATGAATTCTCAAGTCATGGATATGATGAAGATGGAAGTTGCATGGAAATATATCTTGGAATGGCTATGGAAATGCTCAGGATATAAGGAGTTTTATGTGTTATATAGTGTATCATATCACGGGGCTTGGATGCACCGGTGAAGTTTGCACCAACTCTCGAGGTGAGAAAGGGCAATGCACGGTACCGAAGAGGCTAGCAATGATGGAAGGGTGAGAGTGCGTTTAATCCATGGACTCAACATTGGTCATAAAGAACTCACATACTTATTGCAAACGTCTATTAGCTACCAAAACAAATTACTACGTGCATGCTCCTAGGGGATATATTGGTTGGAAAAGACCATCCCTCGTCCCTGACCGCCACTCATAAGGAAGACATTCAAAAAATAAATCATGCTCCGACTTCATCACATAACGGTTCACCATACGTGCATGCTATGGGAATCACAAACCTTAACACAAGTATTTCTACAGATCCACAATTACTCACTAGCATGCTTCTAATATCACCATCTTTATATCGCAAAACTATTGCTAGGAATCAAACATATCATATGCAGTGATCTATAAGTTTTATGTAGGATTTTATGACTAACCATGTGAATGACCAATTCCTATCAACTCTCTAAATAGATATAAGTGAAGCAAGAGAGTATAATTCTTTCTACAAAAGATATGCCCACGCTTTAACAAATATAAGTGAAGCAAAAGAGTGTTCTACAAATGGCAGTTCTCTATGTGTAGAGAAACAAGCAATCCAAACTTCAAATGATATAAGTGAAGCACATGAAGCATTCTATAAACCCATGCTCAAAAGATATAAGTGAAGTGCAAAGATCATTCTATAAATCAACCAAGGACTATCTCATACCAACATGTTGCATTAATAAAATTAAAATAAAAATCACACGATGCTCCAAGATTTATGGATATTCTGTGACGAATAAAAATATAGCCCAAAGTAAAATTACCGATGATCGTTAGAAGAAAGAGGTGATGTCTTCCGGGGCATCCCCAAGCTTAGTTGCATGGGTGTCCTTGAATATTACCTTGGGGTGCCTTGGGCATCCCCAAGCATGGGCTCTTGCCACTCCTTAATCCTTCATCCATCATGATGTTACCCAAAACTTGAAAACTTCAATCACACAAAACTTAACAAAACCCTAATGAGATGCAATAGTATAATAAAACAAATTACCACTTTAAGTACTATTGCAAACTCATTCATATTTTATTCTTTCATTTTAGATACTGTAATATAACTTTTCTATGGCTTATACCACCGATACAGTTGATAGTTTCATCAAAACGAGCAAAACAATGCATCAAACATAGAATCTGTCTTAAACAGGACAGTCTGTAGTAATCTGAACATCAACCATACTTATGTAACTCCGCAAATTCTGATAAATTAGGACAAAATAAAAAATTTGTATAGAGATACTGTGCAGAAAGTTTCAGAAGCGTTTGACTTTCGAGTAAAAAATGTAAATAAAACACTACAGACAAAGTTTCTGCTTTTGCACTGCACAAACCAAACAAGCAATCTAATCATCCTAAAGGCAAATCTTGGCACATTATTTTTACAATACAATGGATTTATACAAGGGGATAATTTTTTTTGTTGAAAAGTTTTTGTAATTAAGATTCACAAATTTTCCATAGGCATGAACAAAGTTCAAGGCATGCTCCCACTTTAACAATGCTCGTCTCTCGCACTTTCACTTTTCTTTTTGAAAAAGTTTTAGGTTCCCCTCTTTATTTTGTTTGTTTTGAAACTATTTAAAAGCACACAACATAAATAAACTACTATCTAGAACTTCCGGGTTGTCTCCCTGGCAGCACTTTCTTTAAAGCCATTAAGCTAGGCATACAGTGCTCAAGTAATGGATCCATCCCGGATCCCAAGGTATACCAAAGCCAATTTTAATTAACAATGATTTGTGATTTACTAAGAGAAGAAAGTAATATATATCATGTAATTATGAAGTCTAACTCTCTTCCTATGCATTGGCATGTCATTCAAGAACAATTCATGCACATCAAGTAAAGGCCAATGCATAGTAGAAGCAATTTCTTGCAATTCTTCCGTGTTCGAAACATAGAGAGGCGGAGATGTAGTTCCCCTCTCATAATAATTGCAAGTAGGAGCAGCAAGCACATGCATATTATATTCATCAAAATCATCATGTGCAGTGGTAGAATGCAACCCATCAATGTAATCCTTAATAACTACAAACTTCTTCGACATAGTGTAGTTTGGAGACTTCCAGAAGGTGATAGGACTATAATACATGGGTGCAATAGCAAAAGTTTCATTCTTAACATAAGGAACTATAGAAAGTTCATCTCCATAAGCATAATTAATATTGGCATCTTGGCCACAAGCATAGCAAGCATCATGTTCATCAAAAAGAGATATTTCAAATGAATCAAAGGGATCATAGCAATTATCATAGCAATCATCTTAGGTAAGCACGAATGGAAATTAAACAATGTATGAGTTGAAGTGTTACTCTCATTAGAAGGTGGGCATGGGTGATCAATCCGCTCTTCCAACTTTTGTTCTTCCTCTCCTCGTCATCTTCTTCATCTGATGAGCTCATAGTGTCATCAATTTCTTCTTCCATAGTTTCCTGCAAAATCTTAATCTCTTCTTGGACAGCGGAGACTTTCTAAGTAAATGCATCAATATCGGCATTGTATTCATAATTCTCATAGCAATATTTAAGTATAGCAAAATTTTCAGGTCTATAAACATCATCATCAAAAGCTTCATACTTGTCAAACAAAGATTCAATTTCATAAGCACCCTTCAAAGCAACGAATTCTTCTATTCGTTCCACATCATAGTAATCATAAATACCATTAGCATAAGAAGCCAATGTTTCATTATCATTAAATTTCCATGAAAAGGGAAGGTGTGGAGCCTTTATCCTAGAGCAACAAATATAATCATGTCTTAAAGCATAGTTGCCGAGCATACCAATGCAAAATAAGAATTTGATCCCATAATAGTTTCCCTTTTGTGTCCAACGATAATCCCTAAAGTATTCACGTTGATCCAACGTGTCTCCCATCATATAATTGAACGGGGTTTTCTCAAGATTAATAAAGTAGTGCATAATATCTTTCACATAATTATCATTGAGGGTTTTAGGAGGTTCCCCATCTCCATGAGTAGCAAGTACACATAATTTCTTTGGTCTTTTGTGCTCCATATCCATAACTATAGATAGGGAAAAACTTGGAACAACAAATAAAAACTACTTAGTGATAAAGCAAACAATCACACACGAGAATATTCACCTCACTCTATTGCTCCCGGGCAACGGCGCCAGAAAAAGGTCTTGATAACCCACAAGTATAGGGGCAGTTGTAGCCTCTTTTGATAAGTAAGAGTGTCAAACCCAACGAGGAGCTAAAGGTAGAACAAATATTCCCTCAAGTTCTATCGACCACCGATACAACTCTACGCACGCTTAACTTTCACTTTACCTAGAACAAGTAGGAAACTAGAAGTACTTTGTAGGTGTTGTATGATAGGTTTGCAAGATAATAAAGTGCATGTAAATAAAAGCTAGGGGATGTTTACATAAAGAAACAACTAAATTAGTTTTAGTAGAGAGCTTTTTGTCACAAGGAAGTTACTTGTCCCTAGGCAATCGATAATTACACCGGTAATCATTATTGCAATTTTATATGAGGGAAAAGCATATGCTAACTTACTTTATCTTCTTGGATCATATGTACTTATGATTGGAACTCTGGCAACCATCCGCAACTACTAAAGATCATTAAGTTAAAACCCAACCATAGCATTGAAGTAATAAGTCCTCTTTATTCCCATACCCATAACCCACTAATCCGTGTTTGTGTTTCTATCACTCACGCAACACAGACAATAAGCAAACCATGAACATATTGCAAACCCTACAGCGGGGATCCCTCACGCTTGCGCGACACAGAGAGAACCATAGGACAGCACCAATCATAAAACATGCAACTCAAACCAATCATGATCATCAATTAACCCGTAGGACAAAACGGATCTACTCAAACATTATAGGATAGCCATACATCATTGGGAAATAATATATATCATTGAGCACCATGTTCAAGTAGAGATTACAGCGGGGAGAAGACGTGTTACACCACTGCATAGAGGGGGAGAGAGTTGGTGATGACGGCGGTGAAGTTGTTGGTGTAGATTGCCGTTGTGATGATGGCCCCGGAGGCGTTCCGGCACCACCGGGAGAGAGGGCAGCGAGCCCCCTTCTCCCCTTCTCCTTCTTCTTCCTTGACCTTCCCCCTAGATGGGAGAAGGGTTTCCCCTCTGGTCCTTGGCTTCCATGGCGGCGGAGGTGCGGGAGCCCCTCCGAGATTGGATGTTTCTCTCTGTTTCCTTCTATTTCTGCGCTCCTAGATTCTGGCCTTTCACCGTTTCAAAAAATTCCAAAGACCCGTAACTCCGATTGGGCTAAAATTTTAACACGATTTTTTGATGGAAAGACAGTAGGAAGGCTCCTACTGTGTGTATATATTACTTTTTTGTAAAGAGTTACATGCATGTTACAGAGTTGTTACAAGATGGTGTCCTACCATCACCCCCCACCCGGGGGGGGGGGGGGTGTTATGGAGGAGCACTATACAGGTAGTCACTACCAAAGGAACAAAGAGGGAGTTAGGCTAGTGAGTTACAAAAAGTAGGTACAATAGACTTTTGAGCCTCTTTCACCCTATACTGGAGGAGGCTAAAATCTCCCTTGAAACGTGTCAACCAGGATGCAGTACTAGGGTTGATCCCTCTGAAGTGTTTGTTATTGCGTTCTTTCCACAAACTCCAAGCTGCCATGAGGAAGATTTCCATGAAGAGAGGTCTACGCCCAACCTCATTTGTTTGCGCGATCAGATCAAGTCTGGAATCAAACTCGGGCCAGGCAACATCAATCTTCTCCCAACAAGCTTTACAGCCAGAAGAAGGGCAACAACCGCCTTACGGGGTGACCACAAGGTCCAGGGGCGCGCCCTCCATCCTTGTCGGCCCCTCGGGCATCATCTCACGTTGATTCTTTTTCCCAAAAATCAAATATATTCCAAAAATAATCTCCGTAAGATTTTATCCCATTTGGACTCCGTCTGATATGGATTTTCTGCGAAACAAAAAACATGCAACAAACAAGAACTGGCACTGGGCACTAGATCAATATGTTAGTCCCAAAAAATAGTATAAAAAGTTGCCAAAAGTATGTAAAAGTTGTTGACTATTGGCATGGAACAATCAAAAATTATAGATATGACGGAGACGTATCAGTGAGGGATGCCGAGGGCTAAGAGCGCCATTCTCGACGGCTTGGTTGCCGAGATCGTTGGGACTCTATGAGGTCGGGAACCCTTGTGATCCAACGCGGTGCCCCCGACCACGTCGCCGAGAACGCCAAACTCCATTTGTAACTCTTCTCTCGAAAACATATTACACTAACCATGGAACTTAGGTAGATCATGCTCTAGGGCGCACTTGCAGAATGACGGCTAGGCCGGGTGCCCCGGCATGGAGCCTCAGGAGACCAAAGGTCGGGGCCCCCGCGAGGAACTCGGGAGGAATCAGGGAAATCGTGGCGGGGTCGGCTAGGAAAGCCGTGAACCGTGGCATGGTTCACCCGCACCAGCACAACTGAGGCCCTAGCGAGGGATCTGATTCATCCCTATCCACAAGACCGCGGAGCCCCACGCGAGCCCAGGCACCCCCTGGTGAAGCATGTCGCGGTGTTGTGCCTTTGACTCGCTCCATCACCGCTGGAAGGGCCCGGCTATGGTCATGCCCCGCCGCCACATGCAAGGTGGCGAGGGACAGGGCCCCCATCCCGGAGGCATGTATCACTACAAAAAAAGACACATCCGTGACATTTTGGACCAAACGAATTTTTTTTCTGTCATACATATGCCACTTCTATGACGATAATTGTGACAAAACCTGGTATCATCATAGATGTGGTGGGCTCCTACTTCTATGACAAAAAATCATGACAGAAAATGGGCTTTTCGTCCTGGGCGGGCCGGAGACGCAACTGCATGACATTCTTTGGGCCATCCATGATGGAAAAAACCGTGGTAGAAGCGAGGGGGAGGAAAATTTCGGGGAGTTCCCGGTTACGGTGGGAGGTCAGCGGCCGAGCGATGCGCGTTTCTCTCGTACATGTACACGCGTGTGTGCGAGGCGTTGGCTCTAACTGAACCTGAGCGAGGCGTTGGGCTCTAACTGAACCCGAGCGATTGCACTGCAGGCTACGCGTTACTGAACCCGAGCGATCGATCGATGGCTGTTAACTGAACCCGATCGAGCGATTCCTTCGCTACTGCTGCTAACTGAAGCCGATCGATGCTGCCTCTGGATGAACAGTGAGCGTTGCAGGGGGGGTTGGATGAACAGTTCCCGGTGGGGGTGGATGAACAAGACCCCATGGTGTTGCCTCTGGATGAACAAGACCCCGATCGATCGAGCCGGTTGGGGCTGGATGAACAGGACCCCGTGGAGGGCAGGATGAACAGGACAACCCCGTGGAGGGCAGGATGAACAGTAGACAGTGGAGGGCAGGATGAACAGTAGCCCATGGAGAGGTGGTTGAACAGGAGCCCGTGGAGAGGGCTGGTTGAACAGTAGCCGGTGGAGTAGTGCGCGGTGGAGGCTGGATGAACAGGAGCCCGTGGATGAACAGTCGCAGGTGGAGGCTGGAGGAGGTCGACGGTGGATGAGCAGTAGCTCGTGGAGGCTGGAGGGGATCGACGATGGAGATGAACAGTATCCTGTGGAGTCCCATTTTGCGGTACGCCACACCCCTCCCGATGAACAGGACCCCCGTTTCGACCGTAGCGCTCCAACACAAGTCTGTTTCGTCTGTTTTGCGGTACGCCAACCCCTCCCGATCAACAGGACCCCTGTTTCGACCGTAGGAGGTCTGTTTCCTCTGTTTTGCAGTATGCCAGACCCCTCCTGATGAACAGGATCCCGTTTCGAACGTGGCCGGTCGAACACAAGGCCGTTTCCTCCGTTCTGCGGTACACCAGGCCTCGTTTCCATCGCTCGTTCCATCCAAGCCCTCCCGATGAACACGACGCATTTCGTTGCCTCCCCATGAACATGACGCATTCCGTTGCCTCCCCATGAACACAACACATTCCGTTGCCTCCCCATGAACACGACGACGATGCTGTTTCTCTGTTCCGAGCCAGCCATGTACACGAGCCCTGGCCGTACGTATGCGCGAGTAGGCGTTCGAGACCCCTCCCGTATGTACACATACATGGCTGTATTTTCTTTCTTGTCCCCTGGCCGATGTACGTACATGTACATGCTATGTGCGCGCCTCTACTACGACACATGCACGCCTCTACATCGACCAGTATGTACGTACACGTTCGCGACCAGAATGACAATGCTACATACGCTTCGACCAGGTGGGTCCCGACTATTAGGCACTTCCTTGCCTGCAAAGATGTAGCTGGTGGGTCCCAGCAGTCAGGGGGCGAATCGTTTTTTTTGCCCGAACGCACTTCCTTGTGTGCGAAGATGTAGCTGGTGGGTCCCAGCAGTCAAGGGGAAATGTTTTTTTTTGTGAAATACTGTGGCCCGTCCGGTGGGTCCCAGCTATCAGGTGGAGGAATCATTATTTTACGCGTAATAAGGAGGCACTTCCTGGCTGCGGCCGTGGACCCAGCTGTCAGCCTCTCCACGTACAGTCCACGTCTGATGGAAGTTGTTCCTTGACCACGTTGACCACGCCGCGCCGAGCGCACCAGGGCGGTGGATGACGGCGAGGCCTAGGAAGGGGATGACACGGAGGCAGGGAAGACTCCGCAGTTGTTTCCCACGCGGAGGGGAGTACGATTGTACGAGGGTTGACTGGTTCGTCTGCCATCACCGGAGAATAACAGCAGGAGTGGATGAGTAGAGGGATGGCTAGGCCAGCGATGGGAGTACAGTCGGACGGTGAGGCCTGCGCGACAGCACAGCCGGCCGCGAGGAGGAGGGAGCAGGCAGTCCCGCCGATGCTTGTTTGAGCGGCTGGAGCAGGAAGAGCGGAGATTGAAGAAGCACGATGGCCGTTGGATGGACATCCAACAGTCAGTGCTTGTGTGTCAACCTTTTTTTAGGAAAGCCTCAAATCTGTGGAAAACAACATACAGCCCATATGCCATTATTTCTAATAATTTACAGCCCATTTGCTAATTCTTAAGGTTTTTTTGGAGCCCATATTCTTTTTGTTAGCATTACAGCCCATATTGTAGCAACGATTAAAAAATTATACGAAATTTTGCATATTTCGGTGCGATCCAAACTGTTTTTAATCCCAAAATTTCGACTGACATTCAAACTGATTTTAAAAATAAATGTATATCAATATAAAATCCAACAAATTCTCCACGCATAAAAATTAATGTAATTTAAAATCTTGAAATGAAAAAAAGATATTTGAAACTAATTGCCGGTTTGATGTGTTTTAAAAATGTACAACCCATTGCTCATTACTGATGGACCATTTTCTCGGCTAGCCGAATGAAAGCTCTCCTCGTCTTGAAAGATTTGCAGCCCAACAGGCCTGACAAAGCGACTTACTTCGCAAATCCCAAAAAACTGGGCTGTGGCTGTGGACCCAGCTGTCAGCCTCTCCACGTACAGTACTCTTCCAATAGAAGTCGTTCCTTGACCACGTTGACCACGCCGCGTGGAGAGCACCACGGCGGTGGACGACGGCGAGGCCTAGGAAGGGGATGATGCGGCAGTGGAAGCCCGCGCGGAGAGGACTACGAGGGTTCACTGGTTCAGCTGCGGTGTGAGGCTGACGTCGCCGCAGGGCCTGGCAAGCGGTGGGAATAGTAGGGGGCGGTGAGGCCTCTGCGGCAGCACAGCCGGCCACGGGAGGCAGGAGCATGCGGCACGACTGGCGCTGCTTTGGGCGGCTGGAGCAAGAAGACCAGAGGTTGAAGAAGCACTACAGCCGTTGGATGGACATCGTACGGTCACTGGAGCTAGAATCGTTCATATTGACTAAGTTGACAAAGCCCTTCATCCTCGTCAACTTAGTAGGCCCACAAGTCAGTCTCCCAGCAAGGTGGGTCCCAGCTAGCCGGGGGAGTATTCATTTTTTTTGTGCGTAATAAGGAGGCACTTTCGGTGGGTCTGAGTTGACAGCGGGGGGAACGTTTTTTCGTGAAATACGGTGGCCCATCCGGTGGGTCCCACCAGTCAGGGGGAGACGATTTTTTTCGCAAAATACTAGTGGCCCGTCCAGTGGGTCCCCGCTGTTAGGTGGAGGAATAATTATTTTCCGCGTAATAAGGAGGCACTTCCTTGCGGCTGTCGTGGACCCAGCTGTCAGCCTCTCCACGTACAGTACTCTTCCGATGGAAGTCGGTCGTTGACCATGTTGACCATGCCGCGCCGAGAGCACCAGGGAGGTGGACGATGGCGAGGACTAGGAAGGGGACGACTCGGAGCCGGGGAAGACGAAGCAGTGGATGCCCACGCGAAGAGGAGTACGAGGGTTCACTGGTTCGGCTGGAGTGTGAGGCTGCTGTCGCCGCAGAATAACAGGGGGTGTGGGTTAGTAGAGGGATGGCCTGGCCAGCGATGGGAGTACGAGGGGGCGGTGAGGCCTCCGCGGCATCACAGCCGGCCACAGGAGGTAGGAGCACGTGGCACGACCGGCGCTGGTTTGGGCGGCTAGAGCAAGAAGACCAGAGGTTGAAGAAGCACTATGGCCATTGGATGAATATCGTACGGTAACAGGAGCTAGAATCGTTTATATTGACTATGTTGACAAAGTCGTCCGTCCCCGTCAACTTGGTAGGCCCACAAGTCAGCCTCCCACTATGCTGGGTTCCAGCTGGCAGGGGGAATATTCATTTTTTTGTGCGTAATAAGGAGGCACTTCCTTGCGTGCGAAGATAGCTGGTGGGTCCGACATGTCAGCGGGGGGCACTTTATTTCGCGAAATACAGAGGCCCTTCCGGTGGGTCCCAGATGTGAGGTGGAGGAATCATTATTTTGCGCGTAATAAGGAGGCATTTCCTTGTGTGCGGCTGTGGACCCAACTGTCAGCCTCTCCACGCACAGTCTACTTCCGATGGTTTCGTTCGTTGACCACGTTGACCACGCCACACCGAGCGCATCCAAGGTGGTGGACGACGGCGAGGCCCCGGACAGCAATGAGCCGGAGATGGGAAGACGCGGGAGTAGAGTCGCAGACAAAGAGGTGTACGAGGGTTAATTGGTTCTAGTGCGGTGTGGTTCGGCAGTCGGTGGAGAAGAAAAGGAGGTGTGGAGGGGTGGAGGGATGGCCTGGCCAACGGTGGAGTAGCGCTTCATAGTGAAGCGTGCTAAGCAGAGCTGCTAGCAGCAAGAGGCGGGAGGTGGTCCCGGCGGCACTGGAGGAAGAAGACGAGAGATTGAAGATGGATGCCGGTCGTTGGATGTAAATCCAACTGCTAACATGTCAGAATCATTTGTTGACTAAATTGACAACGACTTGCATTGGCTTTGTCCTATTGGCCCACATTTCAGCCTCCAAAAATGTGGCACATATTCAACCCATTTTTTCAGAATTTACAGTCTTTTTTTTGCGTGGTAGAATTTACAGTCAATTTGATATTTTTTTTTGAATTACAGCCATTAGCCGGGCTGGGTGAACAAATAATGTAGCATCCATGCGGCCTGTTTATTTTATTTCCTAAAAAATTACAGCCCATTTGCACTTTCTCGAAATACACGATTTTGCTGGGCTGATTCTAATTATAATGTTTGGTTGGGCTAGCAATGTTATCAAAAAATAAAAAGGGGCTGAGCATTTTGTTATAAATATATTTAAATAATAAGTGATATTATTACATTCGTCCTTAAATTTACAGTCTTACCAAGCTTTATATAATAACATATAATTTTTTTAGAAAAACAGCGAGGATCTCCCCGGTTCCATTGCTGAGAACGAAACCACAACACATTCTGATACAGCAGCTCAAAGAGCAGTTCGAAAGCAAAGGTAGAAAAGCTACAAACTAGGGGGGGTGGATGAACAAGTTCTCTAAATAACAAAAATCACCCGAGCGGTGCCAAAGGCAGAGCGGATAGAGCACTCAAATGACAGAACGAGGGTCCAGCGAAGCCTTCGTGGTCTTCAGCCAAGGGGCCGTGTCAGCCTACGGCGACCAGTAAGAAAGCGGAGACACCGGGCTGGAAGGCATAGCATGGTGGATGCCCCTCTTTTTCGGCGCCAGGTGCCCATCATCTTCATCAGAGATCTTGAGACGAGCCCATGGGTCCAGCCCCAGAGTAGGTCGAGCCTTGTTCAGCCAGAAGTGATCGCCAACAGTTTCTGGAGGGATCTTGTTAGGGTTTCCATGAAGCTCATCAACTTGTCCTTGTCCGATCCGGAGGAGAGAATCGCCCAGTTCCTCACCATGTTCTTGATCAACCTCAAGACCTGCGAAATGGAAATCTAGGAGGTGTTACTGAAAATGATAGCATTTCTATATTTCCAGAGGCACCAAAGGACAACTGAGCTAACAATGTTTAAAACCGAGCACTTTTTGGTAGCAATCCAGAATCTGGCGATAGATTTGAAGGATGAGCCAACCTTACCAGAGAAATATTCCTCAATGTGGGCCCAGACATGTTTAGCAACTATACATTCAAAAAATAGGTGAGAACAAGACTCTTGTTCCAAGCAGTAAACACAATCAAGGGGTTTGATGATGTGTCTCTTCCTAAGGTTATCCCTAGTCATCAATTTTTTTTTGGAGACAAGCTAGATAAATACATGAATTTTAGGGGGAACTCTCAATTTCCATACAACAAGGATAAACACGGGTTGAACCCCTCTAAAGTTGATAACATGATAGAGGGAGCTGGAGGAATACTTCCCCTTATTGTCCAGCTGGCAAATCAGGGCATTCGGCTCGGCAGTAAAGGTAATGCTTTTGGCAATTTCCTCCAACTGGAACCATTTTTCCATGAGACTATCACTAAAGTTCCTTCTAAAAGAGAGTTTTAGGCATTGACCGTCCCAAACTTCATTGACACTTTTGTTAAGCTCATTGCAGATAGAGTAAATAGGCCAAAATTGGACTGCTAGGGGGGGTGTGCCAAACCAAGTATCTTCCCAGAACCTGGTTCTTCTCCCATCCCCTATGTTCCATCTGTAGCCAAATTTCGCAGCATGCATAATAGATTTTAATCCTTTCCAGAATCTAGAGGTCTTAGGGTTGGAGGAAGGGACAAACATATTAGGTTTATTTCCTAGGTATTTATGGGCAATAAGAAGCTTCCAGGGTTTCAGGTCTTCCTCATAGAATCTTTAATCCAAGACCCTAGAAGACAGATGTTAATTTCTTGGAGGTTAGGTATGCCTAGGCCTCCAAAATCTTTTTCATAGAGACTAGGGACCAATTAGCAAGGTGTAGCTTCCTATTTTCCTCAAAATCATTCCACAAGCAATGAGACATCCGAGAATTGATGAGGTTCACTGCCCATTTAGGGAACTTGAAGAAGGAGAGGAGATACACTGGAATGCTAGCCAAACAAGCTTGTATGAGGATCAATCTACCTCTGTAAGAGAGAAGTTTGACCCTCCACCCAAAAATCCTTTTAATGATTTTATCCAGAAGGGGTTGGATATCCTCTCTCCTCAGTTTATCATAGTGGAGAGGGATACCTAGGTACTTAATGGGGAAGTTACCTTTATTACAAACTAGAATAGAGAGAAAGTCAGCTAACTCCTGATCATCCATGTTGATAGGGATGAGTTCACTTTTAGAGTAGTTGATTCTCATGCCTGAGACTTGTTCAAACCAGGTTAGAAAAATTTTCAGATTGCTAGCATGTGTGGAGTCATTGTCTAAGAAAAGGATGGTATCATCTGCATATTGAAGGCAGATGATGCCACTAGGGCAGACCTCAGGATAGAGCCATGCAATCAGACTATGATCAGCAGCTTTGCTCAGCATTTTAGTAAGAACGTCCACTACTAAATTAAACTAAAGCGGGGAGATGGGGTCACCTTGCCTAAGGCCTTTACCAGCAAGGAAAAAAAATCACTTTCACAATTATTTAACTTGACCCCAACAAACCCCCCATGAGTAAGTTGCTGGATCCAACTCTCCTCTATGAAAGGCTTGGAAAAGATCTAAGAGATCATTTTTCACCAAGTCCCAAAAATGCTGGTAAAACAAAAAGGTAATCCCATCAGGACCAGGAGCCCCATCAGGATAAGAGCTAAAAATGGCTTCCTTCACCTCTTTCTCTGAAAAAGGGGCTTCTAGCACCTCATTTTCAGTAGGAGAGACTTTTTCAGAAGTAGAGAAAAAATTGTTTTGTAGAGAGAACCCAGAAGGGTTTTCTTTCTTAAACAGGTCTTTGTAGAAGTCACTAGCCACTTTCAGCATCTCATCTACCTCAGTAACAGGGCCATTAGGGCCATCAAGGGAGTGAATGAGGGTTTTCCTCCTCCTCTGGTTAGCTACTGCATGGAAGTAAGCAGTATTTCTATCACCCTCCTTAATGTTCCTATCTCTAGACCTTTGTTTGTCTTTGATTTCTTCTTGAAGCCAAATTTTCTTGAGCTCTCCATGGACAAAGTTTAATCTATTAGTCTCAGCCTCAGAGAGGTCAGTGGTTTCTGCCTTAATATCTAGAGAATCAAACTCAAGGAGGAGAAGCCTTTTGTATCTTCTAAGATTAGCTTCCTCATTAGAGTTCCACCCTTTGGTAGTTCTTCTAAATCTCCTGATTTTTATCTACCAATTTTCTAGGGGGCAGCTGCTCCTAGTAGGCTCATTCCAGATTTTCCTGACTAGCTCAATAAAATCTTCTCTAAGCAACCACCACTTTTCAAATTTAAAACTATTGCTCTTTGGAGTTTGGTTAAGACCAGAGTCCCAGAGCAAAGGAGTGTGGTCATTACCACATCTGGGTAGAGCTCTACAACTAGAAAGGGGAAAAAACTATCTAATTCTGTGTCACAGAAAATTCTGTCAATGGTGGACATAATCCTGGAGCAGCACTTCCAACATATCTAGCAGAACTGTGGGTTTTCCTTCTGACAGGGCAATTCTCAACTTTATGGGTAACCATTTTGCAGATAAAACAACTCTTGGGCTTGACACATTTATCCAAATGATGCACTGGTTCCCCATAGTTGTAGCAGATCACCTCAGAGTATGCCATAAGGCCCGAAGCAGGGGCAGGAGCAGTTTTCTGGATGTCCTGTCTCTTCTTTTGCTGATTCTTGCCTTGAGATTTCCCACTGATATGAGAGTCAGAACCACCAGCAGATTGATCTTGGGCAATTACAGGAGCCTGCCCAGATTGTGCCCCCATTTCGGGTGGAGGTGGGCCGTACCACTGCCCAACCGGCGCTCCCCCCCATTGTGATAGGGGAAATTCATCGGAGTTCCTGGTTCCTTCTCATCCTCCAGCCAGATGTTGTCTCTCAGGAAGCAGAAATAACCACCAGACAGCTCAATTGAAGCAGATTGCAAGCCTAATTTCAATCTTCTGCAGGTTTGGGGCAAAGATAAGGTAGGGGATCCACCTGCTCCGGCTCCGGTGGTGTGCTGGTGGGCAGGAGTCTAGTCAAGCATTCCCATCTCGCAGCACGGCGTGGATCTCCTGAATTCACTTCTCCTTTCACCCATCAAACGAACGCAATCGGCGGCTCACTGGGGTGGGGCATCCTATGCTTCTCCGAGAAATCTCCTTTGAAGTAGATCCGCAGGGCTAGATTCAGCAGCTCCCAATCCACATGATCCTTTCACATCCGAGCATACCTGTGCTTCTGAGAGAATGGATTCGGTCCCTCCTTGGCTTCCTCCCTCGCAGCTTCCTCCTCTGCTTCCCTCCATTCACGCGTGCACTGGGTCTAGGAGAGAGCATCGTCACGGATGCGCATCGCCCGCTCCCTCCATCTCCTCCCTCGAGTCTCCTGCAGCACCACCGGCGCGACGGAGTCGAGCGTCTGGAGCATCCGCGAGAAGGCTTTGTAGACATGTGGGAGATGCATCTTGTACATCTGCCTATCTTCTAGCCATTCCTCCATGGATATGGCCGGCGACTCCATGGGGCGCGCGAGCGGACTTGCTGAGGGGGGCAGGCGCGCCCAGAGTTAGGAGGTAGGGGGTGGCAGCGAGATCTATGGCAGCGGCGAGGGTGGAGGTAGTAGCGGGGGCGGTGGCGAGGGTGGAGGTGGTGGCGGGGGCGGGGGCGAAGGGGATCGCGAGAGCGGTCATCTATTTGCCAATTATGTGAACTAAACAGTCAACATATAAAATAATTTAAATATATACAAAATAGTTAGAAGGGAAACATAAGTTGGACCTGGCGTTCCTATTCTTATATAAAAATAGAACAGACCTCTGTGTTTTCTTCAAAAAAATACATAAATTGGGCTGCCAAAAATAAAACCTCGGATGGGAGGTCCATAGGCCGGTCGATACATGACGGCCCTAAGAAAATACAAACAGGCATATGGACCTCCCGTCCGAGGACGTGGGCTACGCATGTTAAAAATGAAAGCCTAGACGGGGCCGCCCAAAACCACGTCCAACACTTGCCAAAACTTCGTCCCTCGTTTTCTCTGTGTTTCGCACACTCGACATTGTGTGGGCATTTTGACTATGCATCATATGAAGATGTGCTATGCATGAATGTTGATCAACATGATGTTAACTGGCTGGTAGTTCCATTTTCGACCATGAATAAAACTTCCAACATGATGTTAACCCTGTTTGAAAAGGCCGTGTTAATATAAATGCTCTGCCTCTGAAAGTTGCAGTTTCTTATCTGAAACTGAACTTGCAGTTTCTTATCTGAAACTGAAACTTGCAGTTTCTTCTCTGAGAATCACATTGTCTGCACTTTTATACTCCTATGAAACTACATTTTTTATGTGCTAAAAATAGATATCTAGAATTCATAAAATACTTCATATGCTCAATACCGCAAATCTGAAATTCAAAAGACATTCATATCTGAAAGTACTCTCAAAATACACAACACAAAACACAATTCACAACCTGCAAATACTGACAACCCTAAGCTCCTCCTGACAATTCACAACCTGCCCGACTATTGGGCTGGGGGGGCAGCCCCCTCCTATTCCTCGGCGGCAGACAACCGCCCCGTGAGACGATGTGAACGGCGAGGGAGACGATGGCGGGGAAGCGTCGTCGGGCCAACTGATTTTCTCCTCTTGCAGTTGGGTTCGGTCGACGAAGACTACACCGGCTCGCTCTGGCAGGACACCCTCACAAACGGCACCCTGTAGATGCTCAATCCTTCAATCTCTAGTGGATGCTCCATCTGGGATCGATACTCCCACCACCTCTCCCTCACGATCGGATTTGGTGAATCTGTTTGCTCCATGGCCCAGAGGAGCAGCTCTATGTACTCCGGCGCGACTCCCTCCAGGAGTATCGCCGCCTTTTCGCTCTGTTGCAGATATTTGGCCATGGATGTCGCCGTCGCCGCTAGTTGGTCCTTGTTGTCAAACCAAGACTGTATCTCCAACATCCCAGCTAGCTTCACAGGGTCGCTGTCTGCGATCCTCACGTATCGGTTGTACTCCTCCATCGATCTACTTCTCCACAGCACCTTCACTCGCCGACGATGGTTTTTGAATGGAAGAGGAGTGGAGCAGCGCTGGTTTTGGATTAGAACGGGAGAGGAGCGACGCTGGTTTTGGACTGGAACCGGAGAGGAGGGGCGGTGGTTTTGAAATGGAAGAGGAGAGGAGCGGTGCTGCATTTAGATTGGAATAGGAGAGGAGCGGCGGTGGTTTAAGAGGAGAAGAGCGAAAGAGCGGCATTGGTCTTGGAAGTATTTTTTTGTTGTTTCGCGTATTTTGGGTCAAAGTTTGACCACGTACTGTATTTGACAAGCAAAATGTGAATGCATGTCACCAAATTGATTTTGATTTTGATCTAGTCAGAGCGCGCCGGCCCTCTCGTCCAATCCTAAATCGCTGCCGCACGCTCCTCTCCCTCTTCTCCAATGCAAAACCACCTCCTCTCCTCTCCATCATCTCCATGCCAAAACCACCGTCTCGCCTCTCCCTCTTCTCTATTGCAAGACCACCATCTCTCCTCCGTTTTCTAGACGATTTGCTCCATGGCGCGTGCGTAATCCATGGATACAAAATTAGTATACTGTATAATATTTAAATGTCGAGGGTGGGGCTTTTCCTGCGCGGTAGGCGGCGGGGCAGTTCCGCCTAGTCGGTTCGACACAGACGCGAGAAGACGAGGGAGTAGGCTGCTGCAAACATAGGGTTGTGTGATTTGACAGCGAGTTACTGCTGGACAGGTGGGGCCCCATGATTTGACTTGCCATTATCATTTTAATTGCGGCGCTATGACCGGCGTGAGTCTCCCAGATTCCTGACCACCTCCATACTGGTGCCTCTCCCAATGCTCCACCATGTAGTAGAGGCTGGCTCTTGCATGAGAGCCCACTTCTCCACTTTTTCCTTGCCTCTCTTTCCTCCACATGCAAAAATGCCATGTAAAGCGCACTATTGTACTTACTTTTACTTGCTCCTACAGGTGCTTAAGCTTGCCACATACGCATAAAGTCTGATGTGGCAAGTTAATCAAGAAGAGAGAGACTAGTTTGGTGACCCAAGGAAGAAATGGTGCTAAGTGCGTGTGTCGGTGTACTAGAGTAGGGGTACCTTACTATTCTGAACTTGTGCACGGGCAGTCGCAGCATCCCGCAGCAAGGCTTGCCGGGTGACCGCCAAGGTCCTCCGTGGTTCCTTTGGAGCCATTCAAGAACAAAGTATCCAAGCCAAGGAGACAAGACCCCGGCAAGAGGAGCTTGCCAGGAAGGCCAACCAAGGCAAGGCGCTTAAGGAGACAAGACCCCGGCAAGAGGAGCTTGCCGGGAAGGCCAACCAAGGCATCTCAAGGAACTTGCCGCGACGCGCCACACGTCCCCGCAAGGCCCGGTGAACGACAAGCTCCCGGACGCGACAAGACAACGACCGCGGCAAGGCGCTTGCCGCGGCAAGCCACCACTCTGTGCCCACGCTCCAGCGCATCCACCAACGTCTCGCTCTGGGACCCTTCCAGGCGTACGTGGCGGGAGGCTGTGGAGCCAGGGGTGCTCGGTGGCAAGCGGCGTTGACAAGATCGCCATCGTGGCGAGCGGTGGCGTCCCTGTCGGTCCCTTTTGCACTATTTAGACGACGCAGATGGGCATTTAATGCCCTTGTCCCCTGCCGTCAGGGTTAGGTATGATACACTGTAGCAGGTAGTTGTACCAACCGCAACACCTTTCCATTTTTACCCTTGTCTACGTTGCCACCTGTCGGTGACCCCTTGAGCATATAAAAGGAGGCCCATGCGCAACGTGGAAGGAGGAGGAAGAGAACACTCACGCTCGGTCTCGTTAGCTGCTGGAGTGTACTGTAGCACTCCGCGCTCCCGAGCAAGAACTCAATACAAACCACAAAGCAGGAGTAGGGTTTTACGCATCCGTGCGGCCCGAACCTGGGTAAACTGCTCGTGTGCTTCGCCTCGATCCGCTCTTCGTGCGACCTCCGCCCCCGCCGAACCGAAAGGGACTCGGTCCGCCGGTCCCATAGGTGCTCGTGGATCAGAACCCCGTCATCTTTGGCGCGCCAGGTAGGGGGCGTCGAGGTTGTGTGAACCAGATCCGGCGTTCACACGAGCTAGATCTTCATCATCTTCATCGACATGCCGCCGAAGAAGAAGGCTTCGGAGGCGGCTGCTCCGTCCGCGCCGAACCTACCACCGCCGGAGCAAACGGCTAATGGGGCAGACGCCGGCGGAAGAACGGGCGTCGACGAGGGAGCTCACGGTGCTGCCAGGTCCAAGGACAAGGCTGCGCTGCCCATCGGCGGCGTAGCCAGCTCCCACAACGACCGGGCACACTCCAAGACCTCGGCGTCCATGCATGCACCGTGCCCATCTCAGGAGGCGCGGGACCGGCAGCGTCATGGTGCTCACGGTACCATGCGTTTGCTGGACCAAGATCGAGCTGGTAGATCTCGGAGTGCTCAAGACCAGCATGCACGCCAACATGCTGGCACGAGCGAGGCACGGTCGCCTGGACGGGATACTACTCCTTCTAACATAGTTTGAAGTCCGAGCATATCCCGCTCCTCGCACCGTTCGCCACCGCCACCCGCCACTCCAGCAGAAGCTTTGGCGCGAGCTCAGCTGCTCCTGGACTACCCTCCAACGGCAGACAAGATCGACGACTGGAGGGCCACCATTCAGAGTTTGATCGGCTTCGCCAACGGCGACACTCAATGGCAGCCAAGCACGTCGCAGCCGCGGCAAGTCAGCCAGGCACGAGCCGGTGGCGACAAGACCGGTGGGGGTGCAACCACTGTGCACTCTCCGCCTCGAAGGCCAAGATCGCCGACTCGCTGGATTCACCTCGACAGCGACTCCACCGCGTCATCAGATTCACGAGCTCGTCACGATCAGCGCCAAGTTCTTCACGAACGACACCAAGAAGACGCTCGTACTCGCATCGAGCACCGAAGAGAAGCGCGACGTCAATCGGACCAACGCGCTGGGCCCTCTGTCGACATGCATGCGCCAGGGGAACCAGGCAACTTGCCGTACGCGGTAGGTTGCCCTGCGTTTACTCGTGAGCTGCGGCAAGTCCAGTGGCCCAGCACGAAGAATTTCAAGCCAGACGTACCAGAGAAGTACGATGGCAAGTCGCATCCGTCGGAGTTCCTCAGCATCTACACCATCGCGGTGCAGGCTGCCGGGGGGCGGGACAACAAGATCCTTGCCAACTACTTCCTGCTGGTGCTCAAGCCCAACGTCAGGTCCTGGCTCATGCACTTGCCGGACGACTCCATATCCTCCTGGGCAGACCTATGCCATCAGTTTGTCGGCGCCTTTACAGGTGGCCACAAACCCCATGGCCAAGAGAGTGACCTTCATCTGCTCGCCCAGAAGGAAGGAGAGCCCCTGTGCAAGTACATTCAGAGATTCAGCCGTGTACAACACAACATCCCAGATGTCCACCCTGTCGCGGTCATCAGCGCGTTCCATCAGAACATGCGTAACCGCAGGATGCGGGAGGAGATGGTGATGTGCAAGATCAGAGACGTCAGTGAGCTGTATTCCCTGGCCGACAAGTGCGCACGTGCTGAGGAAGGGAGGAAACTCCCCGGAGAGAATACAGGAGCAGGAGGATCTGATAGCGAGGATGCTGCCTCGGCAAAGAAAAACCGGCGGCGGAACAACAGGAAGAAGAAAGGCAAAGATGTGCTAGTCGTTGAGCAGTCCGACAACGAAGGTGGCAAAGCTGGTAGCTCCGGCAAGGAGATTGCCGCATGCACCAACTGCCAGACTGTGGCGGTCGCCGACAAGCAGGACGGCACCGACAAGCAGTACTGCAAGATCCATCGCACCAAGGGCCATGACCTCCAGAGCTGCAAGAAGGTCGAGCAGCTTGTCCAGCAGCAAAAAGCTGAATACGAGCGACGCGACAAGGAGAGAGCCCAAGGAGGCGCTGGAGAATCCGGCAAGAAGCGCGCCGGCCGGGGAGGATGCCGCGGCAAAGCCAAGCAGCGGCAAGGAGACAGACCTCCCCGCAGCCTCGACAAGGATGAAGATGACGACGACGACGAAGACATGGATGATGTCGAGACCAGTGAGCAGGAGTTCCAAAAAGCCACAGAGGTCTTGTGCGTTGACGGCGGTGCTTCTCTGCATACTTCACACCGCCAACTCAAGCAGTGGGTGCGGGAAGTCAATGCGGCGGAACCACCTTTCGAGTCACGCAAGCTTCTGAAATGGTCCAGCATGCCTATCATCTTTGATATTGAGGACCACCCTGATCGCACAACTGCGGTCGGGTGCTTGCCGATGTTGGTTTCACCAACTATCCGCAACCTCAAGGTCACTAAGATGCTAGTTGACGGCAGGGCCGGCTTGAACCTGATCTCCTCCACTGTACTCCAGAAACTCCAGAACCCTGACAGCGAGCTTGAAGAGACCGGCACATTCCAAGGAATCAACCCGGGAAGGAGCAAGCCGAAGGGGAAGGTCACGTTGCCAGTAACATTTGGCAGCGAGGTGAACTTCAGGACTGAGAGGGTCACCTTTGACGTTGCCGATTTTCCATTGCCTTACAATGGGATACTCGGCCGTCCAGCACTTGCCAAGTTCATGGTAGCCTCTCACTACGCATACAACATGCTGAAGATGCCAGGCCCGATAAGCGTCATCTCTGTCCCTGGCGACAAGAAGGATGCTCTTATCTGCGCCGACAAGATCTACCGGGAAGCGGCAGCCGCAACAGATTGCAAGTCACCTGCCGTTGAAGCTCCCGGGGGGAAGAAGAAGACCAAGTCCGGCAAGAGTTCTGATGCCCACTCCGGCAAGCGCACCTCTTCGGAGTGCTGCGCTGCTGTCGAGGACGCACCATCGAGCTCCACCGGCAAGTGTAAGAAGACAATGGCAGCTCCGCCAGAGACCAAGAAGGTGTCCGCCAAGGAGGACGGCACTAGTGGTACCTTCACCATCGGTGCCACTCTCGACCCTAAATAGGAAAGCGCGCTCATTGCTTTCCTGCGGGTGAACGTCGACGTGTTTGCGTGGCAACCGTCTGACATCCTCGGTGTTCCCAGGAAAGTAATTGAGCACCATCTTTCCGTTTGTCCTCATGCGCGGCCCGTCAAGCAGAAGGTCAGGAAGCAAGCAGTGGAGCGCCAAGAATTCATCGCAGAAGAGATCAAGAAGTTGGAAGCAGGAGGCCTTGTCAGAGGAGTGCTCCATCCTACGTGGTTGGCCAATCCTGTAGTCATGCGCAAGGCGAACGGGAAATGGAGACTTTGTATCGACTTTACCGATGTTAACAAAGCTTGTCCCAAAGACCCATTTCCTTTGCCGCGCATTGACCAGATTGTTGACTCCACGGCCGGATGTGACTTGCTTTCATTTCTTGATGCATACTCAGGATACCATCAGATCTTCATGGCAGAAGAGGATGAGGAGAAGACCGCATTCATTACTCCATGTGGCATGTACTGTTTCATACGGATGCCTTTTGGTTTAAAAAATGCTGGTTCAACATTTGCAAGGGTAGTTCATGTCGCTCTTGAGCCACAAATACACAGAAATGTGGAAGCCTACATGGATGACATAGTGGTCAAGAGCAAGGACAAGGCAACTCTGATTCAAGATTTAGACGAGACCTTTGCAAATCTGTGCAAGATCAGCCTCAAGCTCAACCCCGAGAAGTGTGTGTTTGGAGTCCCCTCCGGCAAGCTTCTCGGATTCTTCGTGTCTCAGCGGGGAATCAAAGCCAATCCCGACAAGATCAAGGCCATTGAGCAGATTGAAGCACCAAAGCGTGTCAAGGATGTACAAAGACTTGCCGGTTGCGTGGCTGCTCTCAGCAGGTTTATATCTAGGTCTGCTGAGCGCGCCCTGCCGTTTTTCAAAATATTGAAAAAGGCAGGTCCAATGAAATGGACTCCGGAAGCGGAGGCTGCGCTGCAAGACTTGAAGAGATACCTGTCCTCCGCTCCAACACTTGTCGCACCTAAGCCACAAGAGAAGTTGCTGCTGTATATAGCGGCAACCAATCAAGTGGTTAGTGCTGCGTTAGTAGTAGAGAGGGAGGCAGATGACGAGCCAGCAACCACGGCAATCGCATCCAGCGACAAGCAGGGGGCTTCCCTGACAAGCTCTAGCCCTGACAAGAATGGATCTGCGTAGACGCGCGAGGAGATACAGAAGAGAATGGTGCAGCGCCCAGTTTACTTTGTCAGTTCCCTTCTGCAGGGAGCTAGGTCAAGGTACTCTGGCGTGCAGAAATTGCTTTTCGGCCTTCTCATGGCCTCGAGAAAGCTGCGCCATTACTTCCAAGGACATGAGATCACAGTTGTCACTCGTTTTCTGCTGAAGAGGATACTACAGAATCCAAAAGCAAGAGGCAGGATTGTTGAGTGGGCACTGGAACTATCAAGCTTTGGCCTCAAGTTTGAAAGTACTTCAACTATCCAAAGCAGAGCATTGGCAGAATTCACAGCAGAATGGACGCCCACACCAGATGAAGAAATTCCAGAAACGAGCATCCCCGTCGAGGAAGCAAGCAAAGAGTGGCTGATGTACTTTGATGGTGCCTTTTCGCTGCAAGGCGCCGGCGCCGGCGTGCTGCTTGTCGCACCCACAGGAGAGCACCTCAAGTATGTAGTCCAGATGCACTTTCCCAAGGAGCAAGAAACAAACAATACTACAGAGTATGAAGGCTTGCTTGCCGGTCTCAGGATCGTGGCAGACCTTGGGATCAAGAAGCTCATTGTCAGGGGTGACTCGCAGCTTGTCGTCCTCCAAGTGAACAAGAGCTATCAGAGTCCGTTGATGGAAGCCTACGTCGACGAAGTGAGAAAGCTAGAAGAGCACTTTGACGGCCTACAGATGGAGCATGTTCCAAGAGCTCAGAACGCCATTGCTGATGGCCTATCAAAGTGCGCCGCACTTAAGTTACCTGTGGAACCAAGGATCTTTGTGCTCAAGCTGACTCAACCGTCCGTAACGCCATCAACTGGACAGAGCAAGAAGAGGAAGTTGATTTCTGGTGACTATTTGCCGGCAGAGCTTCCCGAAGCCGCCGCCAAGAAGGTCCCCAAGATCAACGCCAAGAGCGCTGAGGAGCAGTCTGCTCCGGCAAGCCCCAGGGTTTGTTCCGTTGAAGCAGAAGCTCCCGACAAGTTTCGCTCCGGCAAACTTGCCGGGGAACGTCAAGCTCCGGCAGAGCCGCAGGTTCTTGCCGTAGAAGCGGACATTCCCACAGTAACAGATTTGCCTTGCGCTGAGGAGCAGTCTGCTCCGGCAAGCCCCAGGGTTTGTTCCGTTGAAGCAGAAGCTCCCGACAAGTTTTGCTCCGGCAAACTTGCCGGGGAACGTCAAGCTCCGGTAGAACCGTAGGTTCTCGCCGTAGAAGCGGATGTTCCCGCAGCAGCAGATTTGCCTTTAGTCCTTGTTGTCGAGCCACAAGCTCCAGCATGGGCACAGCAGATTGTCCGCTTCCTTCAGACATGAGAACTTCCTGAAGAGCAAGAAGAAGCGGAAAGAGTAGCCCGATAGTCAAGTATGTACCAGTTTGTCGACAACACACTGTACAGAAGAAAACTCAACGGTGTGAAATTGAAGTGTATTCACCGGGAAGACGGACAAGAGCTGTTGGCAGAGATACATGGAGGCATATGTGGACACCACATTAGCGCAAGAGCACTTGCCGGCAAAGCATTCCGGCAAGGTTCCTTTTGGCCGACAGCCCTCCAGGATGCAACTGCACAAGTAACCAAGTGTGAAGCGTGCCAGTTCCATTCCAAGCAGATACACCAACCAGCTCAAGCTCTCCAGACGATCCCTTTATCCTGGCCATTTTCGGTCTGGGGGCTCGACATCCTCGGCCCCTTTCCCCGAGCAGTCGGGGGCTTTGAGTACTTGTACGTTGCAATTGAAAAGTTCACAAAGTGGCCGAAAGTGGAAGCAGTGAGGAAGGTGACAGCACAGTCAGCAGTCAAGTTCTTCAGGTCGATTGTTTGCCGCTTCGGGATCCCTAACAGGATAATCACCGACAACGGTACGCAATTCACGAGCCGCACCTTCATGTAGTACGTCCAAGATCTTGGCGCCAAGGTATGCTTCGCTTCTGTTGCTCACCTGAGAAGCAACGGTCAAGCGGAGAGGGCAAATGCTGAAGTGCTGCGTGGGCTCAAGACCAGAACTTTTGACAGGCTGCACAAGTGCGGAAGAAACTGGATCGAGGAGATGCCGGTGGTTCTTTGGTCGGTCAGGACGACGCCAAATCGAGCCACTGGCCAGACACCTTTCGCTCTAGTCTATGGAGCAGAGGCAGTTCTCCCCATGGAACTCGTATACGGGTCACCTCGAGTGCTCGCTTATGATGAGCTTGAGCAAGAGCAACTGCGACAAGATGACGCGCTGCTCCTTGAGGAAGACCGTCTTCAGGCTGCTGTACGAGCTGCTCGCTACCAGCAAGCTTTGCGCCGCTACCATAGCCGCAAAGTTAACGCCAGAAGTCTCGAGGAAGGCGACCTTGTTCTTTGGCGCGTTCAGTCCGCCAAGAATTCCAACAAGTTGACGCCGAAGTGGGAAGGCCCTTACCGGGTGAAATGAGTCACTAGGCCTCGCGCTGTCCGCCTTGAGACCAAAGATTGCATTCTGGTGAGCAATTCCTGGAACATTGAGCATCTTCGTAAGTTTTACCCGTAAGGCGCGGTTGCCGGAACCTGTTCCGGCAACCACCTTTTGTACAAGTCTTGCCACTATTGCATGTAATCCTTTGTACAAAGCCGGGTGCAGACCCTGTGCATAAGTAAAGCTCATATGATCCGCACATCTTGTCGATTTCATGCTTTCTATTTTTTGTATATGTGATCTGACACTTTGTGCAGCACCTACTCCCCGGTAAGCAATAACGAGCCGTAAGGATCCATATCTTTATTTTCTCTTCTTTCTTTTTTCTCAAGGAAAGGAAGGTTCCCTCGCCCACAAGTTTGCCGGGGGGGGGGGGGAAGGAGAAGATAATGGTATGGACCAGGCGTCGTTCAAGAAAGTTTCGCCTTACCGGGAAGCAAACAACAGAAAAGCTAAGTTGCCAAAGTTTGAGCAATCAGATTTTTAAATTTTTTAAGTTATCTCCCTTGAACGACCGCACTTTGTATGGAAAACCTGTGCGCGGAGGAACCAACTCGTAGCTAGTTGCGCCCTTACTTTGTTTCGAGTCCGCTCAACAACTTAAGTGAGCTGCAACTAGTTGCGACAAGGTTTCTTGTCGGTAGCGGCACCGCCAGCAGGCTGCTGACGTCCCGCACTCAGCGCTCGCGGCTTAGGTGCCTGCACCGGCAAGTTCCGTAAAAGCATAGGGTAAAAAAAACATACAAAGGGAGGAATCAAGTAAAGGGAATAATATTGCAATCATTACCCGGAATAGAGTTATATTACAAGATAGCTTGTCGCGGCTCTAACAGATTGTTTTCATAACATGACAAACAGCGACAAGAAAAGAAGAAAGCGGGTGGCCTAGTCTACGCGATCGCCCTCGATCCTCTTGATCCCGCTCACCTTGTCCACAATGGGTGCGACAAGGGTCTTGAGCGCCTCCAGATCAGCATCCGGCGGCAGGGTCTTGAGGACGTTGGTGAGGTTGAGGCCCGGATTGCGGAAGGCCACCTTCACCAACACTTTTTGAAGAGCTCCCGCGTAGATCTTGCGCGACTCATCGGCCAGCTGCTTTGGGATCTTCTCCCGGAGCCGCTGGAGGGTCGTCGCCACGCCTTTGAAGAACAAGAAGAGCTTGGCGCTGGGTTGGAGGTTCTCGTCGGAGGGATACCCGAGATCCTCCATCCCCAGCTGCGCCAGCTCCCTGTCAATGTCTGCGGCAACATTCACGAGACCCTCCGTCCAGTGCTCCACATTCTCCCTGAAAGCATTCTGGGCGGCGGCAGCACTTTCCAGCAGCGCCTTGTCGGCCTTGATCTCCTCCTTCAAGGCCACCTCCTGCTCCTTAGCGCCGTCCAGCGTCTTGGTCAAAGTGGTCAGCTTCAACTCAAGATCCGCGTTGGAGTCCTTGGCGGCGCTAAGCTCTTTGCCCTTCTCGGCGAGATCGGCCTCCGGCTGCGCCACCTTCGTCTCCAGCTCCTTCTTGGCAGCCTCGGCAACTGCGGCAACATCATCTGCTTGCTTAAGGGCTCCACCGAATTGTTGCTCACGCGCGGCAAGCTCCTCCTCGTGGGCGTCAAGGTTGACTTTCCGCTGCGCCAGCTCGCCCTCCTGCGCAGACAGCTTTCCAGCGGCAAGCCGCTGTTGCTCTTCAACTTCGGCCTTCTCGAGGAAGAAGGCCTTCTGCGCTTCGGCGAGTTGCTCCCGCTCCTCTGCCAGGGACCGGAGAGCTTCCTAGTTGAGACCCCGGAGCTCCTCCGCGCGCTTCTCGATGTCCACTCCCGCATTCGCGACAAGCGCCTCGCGGGATTCCAGCTTGGCTTGCCGCGCGCGGTAGAGTGACAACAGCTTCCGCAGCAGCCGCTCCTCCTCAGGCTCGCCGCTGCTGCTGCTCGGCGCGTCAACCAGCGTCAGCCCAGCGGAGGTGAGCACCTCTCTGTCGAAGCTCTCCCCTTCAACCGTCACCCTGGAGCTCGACGCCCAGGGGAGGTTGATGAAGACGCCATCGCCGGCCTTCAAGTAGACGCCCGGCTGGGGCTCTTCGGAGCCTGGCGCTATGGCAGCGGCGGACGGGTCGGTGGTCGACGTAGTGCCTGGCGCTCCTCCGGCCTTAGGGCCGTCAGTGCGATCGCCAGACCCCTCGCCAGCTGCTGCGGCGGCAGCCTTGGCGGCGGCGTTGTCGACGGCAACCTCGGTCTCCATCGGCTCCGCAGTAGATGGGTCTGACGGCCGGAAAAGGGAGAAGAGTCAAGCAAATATCCAAAAAAAAGAAGAAGAACCCAAGGGAAGTTTTGAAGCGAGAGGAGTACCTGTACCGGGTCCTACAGTCGTGGTCTCCCCTGTCGGGGGGCCGCTGGTGCTGTCCCTTGCCGGAGAACTCTCCCTTGCCGGAGACTTCTCCCTTGCCGGAGAACTCTCCCTTGCCGGAGGACTCTCCCTTGGCTCCTGGAGGGGCTGCTCTGCTCCTACACAAACCAACAGTCAGATGGCAGCAAAGAAAGAGTATCCATGCGCGCCAAACAACGGAAAGTGAACCATATACTTACGCTGGGGGCTGCTCTGGAGAACAGTTGCCGGGTCCGGCAAGGTGGGTTCGTCCTCGATGACAATCACCGGGACCTTGGCTCTCTTCGCTGCTCTCTGGGCCAGAGTCATAAAAAGGAATAGGTTCAGAGTAAAGCAAGTGAGATACAAGACAAAACAGCAAGAATTGAAGAACTACAAGTACAACAAGAGAATCTTACTCTTCTTCTTCCTCGTTGGAGCTGAACGCGGAGAAGTCGAAGTCCGGCTCACGTCCGGCACGAGGAGGCGGAGGAGGAGGTTCCCTTGGCCGCTTGGCGGGTGCAGTGGCGGTGGTCTAAGACGACCCCACTCCGGCTGCCGCCGCAGCATGAGAAGCGGCAGGAGCAGAAGCGGTGGTCCGGGAGGGCCCCGCTCCAGTTGCCGTCGCAGCGTGAGGTGCTCCTGCGGCAATAGTGCTTGCCACGGTGGAGCGTGTCACGCGGCGCGGCGACTGTTGACTCGCCTGCCACTCCGCTACGTCACCGGCCTTGCGGAGACGCCTTCTTGGTGGGGATGGAGGCTCTGCTTGCGGCGAGCTGCCTGAAGATGAGGAGGAAGAGGAGTTGATCTCCAGCGAGCCGCTCGTATCCTTGGCGGGCTCGCTCGACTCGACCCCGTGCCCGGCAAGCTCTTTCTTGCCGATGAGCTCCTCCCGCCCGGCATGACTTGCCGCCTCCGCTGCATCTGCCTCCTCCACGGTGAATCCAAATTCGCCCGCGGCTGCGGCTGCCGCCGCCTCTTCCAGCCTAGTGGCAATGCGTGTCATCTCCGCATCGGTGGTGTCGCGGGTGAGGCTATCCTTTTTGTCAGAGCGGATCGACACTTCTACCAAGCCATCGAAGAATTGCTGCACGATGTCGTCTGCAGGCTCTTGCCAAGTTGGGACAATTCCATGCGAATCGCACAGCGGCATCATTGCACGGATGCGGTCGAGCGCGGAGTTGTTGCACAGCGGAACGACACCCCCCGGCAACCTGAACACTTCGGGATGTTGAGGGTCATATTTGAACAGCTCCTGGAGCATCGCGTTGAGCTCCAGAACAGTGAAGTTGAAGTTGAGGCCCGGACGCAGCCTCATGATATCAGCCGCATTCTTGAATTCCCAGGCGGGTCTCCTCCGTTCCTGCAAGGGGGCGATGCGGCGGCGAAGAAAATCTGCACCAACAGCGCCTACAGTGAGCCCGGCAAGCCTGAGGCGTAGAATCCGGGTGACGGCAATCTTCAGCCTATCATCTTCCGGGGCCACGTCACTCCAATCGCTGCCGCGTGCTACTGGGGCTTGGCGCCGGGCGGTAAACGGCTATCCAGCACCAATCTACTCTCCATTCCTCCCACTTGCCGCGGAACTCTCCTTCCAGATAAGTGTCCTTCTTGCCGGCCCTCGAGATCCAGGCGATTCCGCCGGATAAGGGCTCTCCTCTCTCTACTCGGGGCATAAAGAAGTGGCAAAATAGGGCTACATTGGGATGGACTCCGACAAAGTTTTCGCAGAGATGTGCGAAAACTGCCATGGTCAGAACAGCATTGGGGGTGAAATCAAGGAGGTGGAACCCGTAGGTGTTCATAATATCGCAGAAGAACTCAGAGAAAGGCGGGCAGAGCCCGCAGTAGAAGAACAAGGCGAAGAAAGGATATCCATTTGGAGTCGTCTTCCAAGCGGCGGCTGGAAGTACCTTCGTGCGCGGGTGCGCTCGCGTCTCCATCGACCAGAAGAGGTAGTAGTTCTCCCTCAGCTCCCTCGCGGCGAGCTTGGGGGGGAAGACTGCCCGCTCCTTTCGCAGCGCCGCAAGCCGCTGCGCCTCGGTCGACTTCGCAACCTTCCCCTTGTCGGCTTTCGGAGCCATGGCGGAAGTGGTGGAGGAGGTCGACGGCGTCGGTGGTGTTTGTGGCGATGGGGGGCGGGGCGCTGCTCTCTTTCAGATTCAGGAAGACGAGGGAGCGGCGGAGATTTCCGAGATTGAAGCAGCAATCGGCGAATGTTCAACGCGTGCCGTTCCCCTGCTTATAAAGAGGGAGAGGGCGGACGTTCCGCATTTCCGAATAAAGAAACCACCCACGATCTCTCCCACGATGCCGCATTCAACGCGTGCTGTTCGGGGAGGGCGCGGTGGATACAGGGGGAGATACGGCGTAACCTAGGCCGCGCGTGCCCGTGCCTTGTTTTGGGCCTAGCCCAACAGCGCTCGGCACCGTGTATGGCCCAGGCCCGGGGGCTCCTATCGGTGTACTAGAGTAGGGGTACCTTAGTATCCCGAACTTGTGCACGGGCAGTCGCAGCATCCCTCGGCAAGGCTTGCCGGGTGACCGCCAAGGTCCTCCGTGGTTCCTTTGGAGCCATTCAAGAACAAAGTATCCAAGCCAAGGAGACAAGACCCCAGCAAGAGGAGCTTGCCGGGAAGGCCAACCAAGGCAAGGCGCTTAAGGAGACAAGACCCCGGCAAGAGGAGCTTGCCGGGAAGGCCAACCAAGGCATCTCAAGGAACTTGCCGCGACGCGCCACACGTCCCCGCAAGGCCCGGTGAACGACAAGCTCCCGGACGCGACAAGACAACGACCGTGGCAAGGCGCTTGCCGCGGCAAGCCACCACTCTGTGCCCGCGCTCCAGCGCATCCACCAACGTGTCGCTCTGGGACCCTTCCAGGCATACATAGCGGGAGGCTGTGCAGCCAGGGGTGCGCGGTGGCAAGCGGCGCTGACAAGATCGCCATCGTGGCGAGCAATGGCGTCCCTGACGGTCCCTTTTGCACTATTTAGACGACGCAGACGGGCATTTAATGCCATTGTCCCCTGCCGTCAGGGTTAGGTATGATACACTGTAGCAGGTAGTTGTACCAACCGCAACACCTTTCCATTTTTACCCTTGTCTACGTTGCGACCTGTCGGTGACCCCTTGAGCATATAAGAGGAGGCCCATGCGCAACGTGGAAGGAGGAGGAACAGAACACTCACGCTCGGTCTCGTTAGCTGCTGGAGTGTACTGTAGCACTCCGCGCTCCCGAGCAAGAACTCAATACAAACAACAAAGCAGGAGTAGGGTTTTACGCATCCATGCGGCCCGATCCTGGGTAAACTGCTCGTGTGCTTCGCATCGATCCGCTCTTCGTGCGACCTCCGCCCCCGCCGAACCGAAAGGGACTCGGTCCGCTAGTCCCATAGGTGGGTTCTGATCCACGAGCACCTATGGGACCGGCGGACCGAGTCCCTTTCGGTTCGGCGGGGGCGGAGGTCGCATGATGAGCGGATCGAGGTGAAGCACACGAGCAGTTTACCCAGGATCGGGCCGCACGGATGCGTAAAACCCTACTCCTGCTTTGTGGTTTGTATTGAGTTATTGCTCGGGAGCGCGGAGTGCTACAGTACACTCCAGCAGCTAACAAGACCGAGCATGAGTGTTCTCTTCCTCCTCCTTCCACGTTGCGCATGGGCCTCCTTTTATATGCTCAAGGGGTCACCGACAGGTGGCAACGTAGACAAGGGTAAAAATGGAAAGGTGTTGCGGTTGGTACAACTACCTGCTATAGTGTATCATACCTAACCCTAACGGCAGGGGACAAGGGCATTAAATGCCCGTCTGCGTCGTCTAAATAGTGCAAAAGGGACCGTCAGGGACGCCACCGCTCACCACGATGGCGATCTTGTCAGCGCCGCTTGCCACCACGCACCCCTGGCTGCACAGCCTCCCGCCACGTACGCCTGGAAGGGTCCCAGAGTGACACGTTGGTGGATGCGCTGGAGCGCGGGCACAGAGTGGTGGCTTTCCGCGGCAAGCGCCTTGCCGCGGTCGTTGTCTTGTCGCGTCCGGGAGCTTGTCGTTCACCGGGCCTTGCGGGGACGTGTGGCGCGTCACGGCAAGTTCCTTGAGATGCCTTGGTTGGCCTTCCCGGCAAGCTCCTCTTGCCGGGGTCTTGTCTCCTTAGCTTGGATACTTTGTTCTTGAATGGCTCCAAAGGAACCACGGAGGACCTTGGCGGTCACCCGGCAAGCCTTGCCACGGGATGCTGCGACTGCCCGTGCACAAGTTCGGGATACTAAGGTACCCCTACTCTAGTACACCGACAGCGTGTACCTAGGTGAAAAGACAATTTTGAGTCTATAGCTAATTAAATGAAGCAAACTTAGCAACACCATTTCATTGGAAGAGGTCACTCGTTGGCAAATGCAATAAATACACGCGGTTAGCACCATTTCTTCCTTGAGTACGAAGAAAGAGATAGAGAGGAGTAAAAAAATACACTTATAGCCAACTTTGTTGTAGTATGAGTGACTAAGTGATGACTATGTATGACATGCCAACATCAGATAGCCTAACACACCGTGTTAAATCTCCAAGGGCGCGACCGTGCGAGCGACACGACGGTCGTGGTAAGCGCGACCATGATATGTGCTGCTGGCAGCCCTTGGATCTGAGATCAAACGGTCGCATGCTAAGTTGCTAAAAATTTGCAGAATAACCCTCCGGGATAGGATATTCACCCATAGGTCTAGAATCACGCCATGCAACCATTCGATCTCAGATCCAAGGGCTCTCGGAAGCCCGTATCTTGGGAGAATGGAAAGCCACTACCCTGCCGTTCACACGCTGGCAGTTCGCTCCTACTCGTCCCCGCACGTCCTTTAATACTACGGCAGTTCGCTCCTAGTCATCCCGTCCATTCACATTACGGTAGTTCCACTAATCCTAACGCTCCTCCCAAATCCATGGCGTCCCAAATCTCCATGATTGGCGGTGAGTACAAGGTTAGAACCATCACCGGCGATGAGTTCGACGTCATCTACACCCGTTCTTCCGCGATGGTGAAAGGATGCCTTTCTCGCTTCAGACACATGTTCGAAGACTCAAATGATGAGTGGGTCGCTGGGCTAGATGTTGAGTACACCACAGTCCTGGGACGAGAGAAGGATCTAAAGGACGAAGAGAGGAAGAAGCCTGCCGTGATCCAGGTTTGCGTGCATGACTTATGCTTGGTCTACCACATATGCCATGCCAACGTTGAGTGCCAGGATTTTAAGGACTTCCTCCAGAGCAACCTAGTCAAATTCGTTACTGTAGACTTTTGTAACGACAAAGACATCCTGCATCGGATAGGCCTCATTGTAGGCAACACCTTCGACCTCCAGAAGAATCGGCTGGTGTCCGCTCGTCAGCCTTCAATGCTGACCCTGGCAGGAGCCATGGTTCATCCTTCGTACGGTAAACTGGAGAAACCTCCATACACGTTTCATCGTCATGCATGGCAGCGGAATGTACTAGATATAGACCACATCCACTATGTTGCAATGGATGGCTACCTTTGCTTCAATATCTACAAGGGTTGGATGAAGAGCAACATCCAAGTGTGCGGTTCAAGCAAAGAAGTATCGGCCAAGAGGAAGAGGGACAAGGACGAAGTCGAGGACGTGGATGAGGACTCCGAGTAAGGCGGCAGTGTCGTTACTGATGGTGGTTCTAATGCAGTGTCTACCGGAATAGTTGCAAAGTTTAATTGCAGGTGTGCTTAATTTAATTTGAGGGGTGTGTTGTGCTGAGCCCCCAGCAGAACTATGTTATGTTTCTTCTCATTACTTTAACTCTTCAGTACGTACATACTAGTATTTCTTACATTTCATCTTTTAGTTGGTATAGTACTACCACTCGTTTCTTCACATTATATACGTACAATATATATGGCCAACATCATATAGCCAGCAGTTTAGTTGTCAAAGAATTTCAGGGTGCTTAGTTTTGTCAAAGAATTCCAGGATGCTTAGAGGGTGCTTGGATCCAAGGGATTTATTTTAGTCTGACTAAAAATAGTCTCTTTAAGAGGCTAAAGTTCCAAGCACCCCTTACTAAAGAGGGGCTAAAACTAGTCTTGAGACTAAAAAGTTTTAGTCAGGGGTACCCCTACTAAAATGTGGATTAGTCCTCTCTCTACTCATTTAACTCCTCTCCTTTAACACAGACAAGTTCTGGATTGGAGGGTTTCGAGGATAATAAATGCTCATTAACTTGATTTTAGCCTTTTTAGTATTTGGATCCAAGCATGGGTGAGGCTAGCATGTTTTAGTCCCACTACTTTTAGTCATGGGACTAAAACGTATCCAACCACCCTCTAAGTTTTATTTGGGGGGTGGGTTGTGCTGGACACCATTATTGTGACTAGCCTTTTTAATAGTACTATATGCATAATTTGGCGACGAGCGCTCTCTATATGTACCACCTTTTTTTTAATTTCCAGTTTTGCTCCATGGCGCAATCCATCGATAATACTGCTGTACAAAAGTATACATTTTTTAAAAGGCTAGAGGGCGGGGCAGTCTAGCTTGGTCGGTTTCATGAGAGGCGAGGGCCTTTGTGATTTGACGGCTCATTACTGCCGGAAGGCGGGGCTTTGTGATTTAACTACTCGTATAAATGCGCGGGCAACCTGATCGAGGAGGAGCAAAGAACCGTGCGGTATACTCAAGTTTTCCACTGGAGTAGTACTGCGACGGAGGAGCACGAAACACGGCAGCCCAGTGGCATATGGCAATAAAAAATGATCTAATTTGCTAGTCATCTCATTGTTAGCATTGATCTATTCATTCCCTCAAAAAAACATTGTTCTATTCATGCCTCGCAGAGAACGTGACACGTGCGGCGAAACACCCGAAGCAAAAGATGAAACACAGGAGCAAAAGAAGAAGGAAGATTATCACCCCAAATGATCTAATTCGCCGCGGAGTTGTAACTGCTTCTTCATCGCCTCCACGACCTCCATCTCCTTGCGCGTCTCCTCCGCCATCTTCATCATTGTGTCCATGACGCGGCATTTCTTGACGCGAGCCTTCATCATCTGTTCCACGGCCATATTACGTACCTTGAAAGCAGCCGGGTGCTCGATGCGGAGCTTCGCCAACTCTTCCTTCTGTTCCATAGCGAGGGCCAGTAGCATCTTCATTGAGGAACTACTATTCTCATGCAGCTTGTTCCAGCCGGTGTTCTTCTCCTTCAATAGGTCGATCTCGTGGCAGAGCTTCGCATTGTCCTCCCGAAGTCGCAGGATTTCCCCGGTCGCCTTCTTCTCCGAGGCAATGCTCTTCTTCAGCAGCATCACCAAGCTGGCGGTCAACTCCCCCTGCTGATTGAGCTCAGCGGGCATGTTGTCGAGGCTCTCCTTCAGCAACTCCATCAAGCCTTGGATGAACTCCTTCTGCTTATTGAGCTGATCGGGCATGCCGTCGAGGGCTAACGACTCCAGCTCCGCTATCTCGGCATGTTCGTCTCCGCGGCTAGGGTGCTCCTGGGAGCCATCGCGTGCCCATGAGAGATATTTCGAGGTCTCTGCGTGACGGCGAGCCCCCTTTTTTTTCCGCAGCCTTGGTTGCCGCTCCCTTGTTATGAGTAGTTCTCGACCTAGAGCTCTGCTCACCGGCCATGGCAACGACGGACGAAAAAGAAGCACTTATGAGGAGGAAAGGTAGAGTGATTTTCGGTTAGGTAGTTCCCCTATTTATAACCTAAGTACTAGCACTAGTACTAATACCTGCATAGTGGGAACACGTTCAGGTTTGGTACGTACTACTAGTAGGTGTGAGCAGGCTTTTGAATGTGATGGGAACAAGGTAAAGATTAATTGATGGCTTTGGTTTCGAGGCCCGAAATGGCTCCCGATGAGTTTAGCGGAACATAAATTTCAAGTACTACTACACTACTCAAATGCGTAAATATTATGTTACTATCAAAAATTGGCACAAAATACCAAGGAGACCAATGGAAGTACTACTAGCAACCCGCGATTTAACTACTCGCATGCGCGTAGTGGAGTAATAATGTCTTTCTTTCGCCCTCACGTCCACTCAATTTGCATGCGCTGTATTAATTGACCATCAATGAAGTGAACGACTTTACACGCGCCAAATTATCACATGGGGTGGATCTTGGTACAAAATTGCATCCGCCCATGTACCCGCGTGTGCGTGCGAGGAATGAGTGCGTGCATGGCGTGCGTGCACATCTTCGCTTCGTGCATGTACCGCCAGTATGGCTCAGGGAGGACGAGTACATTCTTCTGGAACTAGCAGCACGTCACTGTGATCAATCCACGCAAGGAGGTCGCAACAACGCCTACACATGTGCCACGTGGCTTCATGAACTGTAAGAGAGACACTATGTAGCGTGCCATTGGTATTCTAATTTACGTGTTTTGCAGATACTCGAAGTACTAGTAAGGTACACGTGCATTGCACGCATCAGATTTTCCAACCAAATTATGAATAAATACCACTCTATTGCATGTAAGCTCTGAGTCATATATGCCTGATGTAGCCCTTCGTTTAATTCTTATAATTCATCTCATTCAAAATCAATTAGTTTTTATAAAAAAGCTAAGAACGTGGGAATAGGAAAAACATGGGATTATAGTGGAATGTCATCTTGAATCCTACATGATTGTACGAGTGTTTGATTGTGCATAGAAAAAACACAGAATTCTTTCAAAGAGGTTTGAGTGGACGGGATGTTTCCTATGAAATCTAGTGCAAATGAATCATATGGAAAAATTGCTATGGTTTACAATCCTACGAATCAAACAACCAAGATAGGAAAAATTCCTAATGATTAGAATCCTCCAAAATTCCTTTGAGAATCCTTTGAATCAATGAAGCCCTTAATCTATTTTATGATTCATGGAATTGTGCATTGTAAAGCATAAAGTAAAAACAAATAATGGCAATTCAACTAGAAAAAAGTTTGGGCAGTTATGATACGGAAGATTCTAGAACAAAAGAGAACCACTGTTGTTTTGAGGTTTGTGCATTATGCTTAAGTTCAACCATGGAGTCTGCTAGATTGTACATGTGACAAAATCCGGTGGGGGGCTAGAAGATGGTGCGAGGGGCCGAGTGGAGGGAGACTATGAAGGAATGCACAAGTGTGAGATCGATATTTAGAGAGAGAGGGCGAACACGTGCGCTGATGCGCGCAGTGGCGGAGCCATGAAAAATAAATGAGCTAGGGGGCCAAGCATTGCTAATCCTTTACGAGGAGGGTCAATTCATGAACTTAAACCATTTTTAGCAGCAATTGTCTAATGATCACATTCATATTAGCCTTGATATATAGTGATGTTAGGGGGGAGGGCGGCAGGGCCCTTACTGCCCCCTGTGTTCGCCATTGTGCACGCGTCTGAGAGATGAAGCGGACGGCATGGATGATGAGAGGGGGACGTTGGATGCATAATTAATGTGGGTGTATTAGCTATATATGTTAATCCTATATAGAGAGGTATAGATTGATCGATGTGGACGTGGGAAAGAGGATGAGACCTCACTGGATATATCAATTGATCGGTTTGTGTGGAACACTATTAAAGACCTAGCTATATGCACACATACATAGAGGAACATCGATCGTTGCGCATGCACACGTGAGAGATAAAGAATGCCCGATATGATGGAGAGGGGGATGTGTGTTGGTGTGTGCCTTCATGGGAGACCGACCTGAAGAAAAAGATTGCATGCATGCGATGGATAATGCCGACTGGTAGTGTGTGTGCATGCATGCATGAGAGAAGGTTAGTGGTACAATTATAAAGAGAAGACTACTGTGTGGGTGTAAAAGAATAGCTGAATAGGTGAGGTCACAATCAATGTAAAGTTGAATTCAAATATTTGAATAAGAGATCCTCATGCTTGAAACCCATGCATGCATGAATATAACGGAGATCTGCGCGGTGTGGTTTGGAAACGAGCATGTTGTAATGTATACGCATTGAACAAGGTTAGACTGATTTGAATTTGAGATACCGATGGCAGACATCATTTGGCCACGTCGCATCCGTGCATGGACACACTATTCTAATTGGAGATGATGGGCGGCTTTTGCATCACATATCTATATCTATACCCCTATATATATATTATATTTTATATATTTTTTATATTGTGTGCGGGTAACTTTAACTTTGAAAGATGGTCGTTGGATAAGGCGAATCCGATGGTCCAAAGATGGCAAATTTGAGCACTACTGGCCGTTGGATATCATCTAGATTCCACCAGATTTCGCCACATGTATAATCTAGAAGACTCCATGGTTGAACTTAAGCATAATGCACAAACATCAAAACACAAGCACTTCTTATTTGTTCTAGAATCTTCCATATCAGAATTGCCCAAATGTTTTTCTACATGATTTGCCATTATTTGTTTTTTACTTTATGTCTTACGACGCACAATTCGATGAATCTTAAAATATATTAGCTTTCTTATAAAAACTAGATGATTTTGAATGAAATGAACTATAATAATTAAACGAACATCTACATCATGCATATATGACTCAAATCTTGCATGCTATAATGTGGTATTTATTAATAATTTAGTTGCCAAATCTCATGCGTGCAATGCACGTGTACCTTACTCTAGTCTAAATGGTGTTTGTGTGTGTTGTCCGTGTTGAGGTGCAAATTGTCTTTTTTTTGGGTACACGTTAAGCTTGTTCTTCCGAAATTTCAAGCCGCGCCTTGTTATGCCGAAAATTCAAGCTAGCAACTCTGTCTATCATGCTGGGAAACTCCCGCCTCTTCAACCCGCACCTTGTTAGCCCGAAATATTTAAGATATATCTTTGTCTCGTTGTGCTCCGACAATTCCCTCCATCTCAACCTGCGCCTTGCTATTCTGAAATTATAACGCGCGCGAAAACTCCCACCTCCTGTGAAATCCCGACACGCGAAATGCCCGTGGTACCCCTGAACTGAAAGAACCGCCTCAAATCGGTGGGGGTACTTTCATAACTTACCCCACATTTCGGACAAGCGCGTCTCTAAGCCATGGTTCCCCACTGCCATCCCATCCGCCCACCCATTCGTACACCGAGGCTGCGAAAACCCGCGACGAAACCCCACACCCTGCTCCATCCGCCACCCAGCCGGAGCCTCTTCCCCGACGACGTCGTCCACAGCAACACCTCGACGTCCCTCATCGACCTTAACGGATGAGGATCCGTCGTCGATCTCATCGTCCCGCCGGTTCAGCCACACCGTCCTCCACCTCCAAGGAGCTGCCCCGATGTTCCCCTCATCTTTCGTGCCACCTCCATTCCCACACCGCTGTCTTCACCTGCACCACCGGAAGAGCATCATGATCACCGTTTCCTCGGATGAAGCTGCGGCCTAATCAGCGCCACCAAAGAGGTTGTACACTAATCGCCGCATTTTCTTCTTGATTCGATCTCACGGTGCTGCCGGCGCTCGGTCCCGAGCCGACATGGCGTGGCTCCATCCACGGCGGCGTCGCCGGCCACTTCCTCCACGGCGTTGCTCCTTCAGCGGCGCCGTCCACATCTTTAGGACCTGCTGCTGCTTTAGCTCTCGCTCGCGCTACTGCTCTGCTCTTGCTCTCGGTCCCCTGCCAGGTCTGCTCTTGCTATTTCTCTTGCTCGCGCTGCTGCTCTCGCTCTTGCTCTTGCTTGCGATGCTTCTCCGATTTAGCTACACTTCACTCCGATGCCGCCGGGGTGAAGGAAGAACCAGCCGCAGCGGGGAGGGGGGCTCGCCGGAGAGGTACCCCACTATTTATCTTAGGGTTTAGGATGGGGGCGGTGGTCGCCGACGGTGGCGGGGCATTGGCAGGGCGGTGGCGTGGGGATCGCCGGAGAAAA
>NC_057803.1:236981920-236993820 GCF_018294505.1 Triticum aestivum
ACCGGCGGTGGGAAGTGTTTTCGGGGCGGGCGGGGCGGCACACCGCCGGCCGTGAGCGGCGGGGGGCTGCTGTTTGGCCGGCTGAGGGGGGTGGAGGTTGAAGATGAACCGCAGGCCCTTGATTTTGTATCCAACGGCTGCAAAATCGACTGACCAGAGATGAAAAAGTCAGTCGACCGACGTGTAGCCTCACCTTGCTAGTGCGTCCAGTTTCAACAACAAAATTCAGTTTCAACAGCAAAATTCAGTTTCGATAGTAAAGTTCAGTTTCGAAAGTTAAGTTCAGTTTTGACAGTTAAATTCAGTTTCAACATTTAAGTTCAGAGATGAGCAGCTGATGTATTTTACATCTAGCACTTTGTGTTTATGTATTTTATGTCATGTATTGGAGATGCTATTAGAATTCCACTCAAGTTAACATTGTTCGTTTTCTCTCTTGTCCTGCTTCAGCCTCGGCGTCGTACAACTCACCAGAGCTGCTCCAATGATGAAACCCTCCATCACAGCGGAGCAGTACCTCGTGCTCCATCTCCAGACGCCTAAGATCTTCTTCCCCTCCTCCGACGGCCAAGTCAGCCGGAGCATCCTCATCGGCCAACCCAATCACGCTGAGATCGACATGGCTTCGCCAAAGAGGTTGTACACTTGTTGCATCTCTTTTTTACTCTACATGTTATATATATTGTCCACTGAGCACTCGTAGTAACGGGAAATATGATTATTTTATCCTACTATATGACAAGCAGTGAGGTACCAGGCAACTTAGCTATCCGTGATGGACTCTCTTGAATGCCATCATTATTTATCTCTGCGCGTTTGAGCTGTGCATTTGTCGAGTTGAGCTAGTATGGCAGTGGCCTGGGTCCAAAGTAATAGAAGTAGCACACAAACATTTTTTAGTGTAGGATTTTCCGTGCTCAAGCCTTCCTACTAGAATCGCCAGTGCTTGAAAGGAAAAGTGAATGAAAAACATCGGAATTGGAAAGTTTCCTATGGTACTACTTTTCATGAATTTGGTGCAAAGGAATGGAGCAAAGGAAAACTGTAGGATTTGTTCCTTTAGTGTCTCCTTGAAAGAAAAATCGTAGGAATTCTAATTTCCACTTATCCTCCTTTTCATATTCCTATTCATCAAGCACAAGACTAAGAGATAGTAGCATAATAACATTATAACCGTACATTTTCTTGTGGTTTGACTTAATCTCACCATGCTTTTTTGCATCCTGTGATCTTCCAATTGTTGTGAATCAAACACCCAGATTGGCAGAAATCCTGTGTTTTTAAATTCTCTGTTTTGCACATGCATTCCTATCCTATTCCTGTCTATTTCCTATCCCTGCATTATTAGAATCCTCAAATTCAAACAAGCCCTTACTCAATTACTTCTGTTACAGATATGTGTCAAAGAAAACGTTGTGTGGTTTGTCCTGCTCCTGCGGCGCTGTGTTCCACCCTAGCTCAGCTGCTCCAACGACGGAAGGGTTCACCACAGCAGGGATCCGCTCTCCAGACTGTCTTTCGCCGCCTCAGATCTTCTTCCCCGCCGCCGGCAGCCACGGCAACTACATTACCATCATCAACTGAGCAGATGACCTTGAGGACTACACGGGTCCGCAAGAGAGGTCGCACTCTTCCGTGTCTGCTTACGTTATGCGTCGCTTAATATGATGACATGCTACATTATCATCGTGTTCACCTATTAGACTCCGAATCAGGTCCAAACTAATGCTGAAACTTGAGTTTTTAAATGGTTGTGGGGTACATATTGGGGCAGCAATCAGTACTATCTGTCTACTATGAGTTTCATGTTGGGTGAAAACAAACATTAAAGGAGCCATTATCTGTATTTTTAACTAAAGCTATTATCTGCCTGGTATCATTGATTTTGGGTCTATTCACAGTTTGCTACCATCACTCTGGATTTGTGCATGCACTCCTTACATAATCTCACTATGTTTTATTCCTATGCATGCCTGTTATTGTACACAATGGAACTGATCATGTAGAGCAAAAGAGACGAGCCTTGCGTGGCAATAAAATTTCATGCAGACGTCATTCCATGGTGGGCGCAAAGGCAGCCCCCTCCACCCAATTCAGATCGTAATCAAGAGGAAGATAATTGTTATGAGGGGGATTCAGAAGGAGAAGACCACTCCTATTTACCCCATGAGGTCTTCGCTCTAACTTGGCATGCTGATGTTGGTAATATCATGCATATGGTACCTTGCATTGCTTACTGTATACATTATAGATGTCATCTGCTTAGTTTAGACATGCTTTGTGTCAATGCCATTTGTTTAGTTTCTTTATCGTATATGTGAATCATGCAATGCCATCTTGTCTAGCCAGGCATCATATATGTGAATTTTGCAATGCCACCCTGGTTAGCCAGTCATCTTATATGTGAATTATATCATGCCATCACTTTTTATTACGTGTTAAATTTGTCAAAATTTTTAGTACATTCAATTACTCTTCCTGTGCATCAGCCATTTGGCACGGTCATGGAAAAATCTGGAGTGGAAACAAGGTTTTCAGAGCAGACAATGCTGTCTGACGAAGCGCATGTCTTGCTGGTTACCGATAGCTCCTCGGAGGAGGATTCAGAGACAGATGACCAGTCATATTCCCCCCCCCCCGAGGTGCATGCCCTAACTTGGCAGGGTTATGTTGCTCATATCGTGCGTATGGTATCTTGCATTGCTATGTCATTTGCTTAGTTTAGACATGCTTTGTGTGAATGCCACCTGTTTAGTGTCTAATTACCATATATGTGAGTTATGCAATGCCATCTTGTTGCAAGACATTATATATGTGAATTATGCAATGTTATCTTGTTACAAGGCATTATGTACGTGAGTTATGCAATGCCATGCTGTTTAGGCAAGCGTAATATATTTGAATTATATCATGCCATCCTTTTTTTGTATTTCTCATTGCTTTTGTTGACAATGTTTGTATATTCAACTGATCTTCCTGTGCATCAGCCATTTGAATTGGTGATGGAGAAATCTGGAGTAAAAACAAGGTCTTCAGAGCAGACAATGCTACCTGTTGAAGCAGATATCTTGCTGGTTACAGATAGCTCTTCAGAGGAGGATTCAGAGGCAGATGACCAGTCCTATTACCCCCCTGAGGTGTATGCTCAAACTTGGCAGGGTTATATTACTCATATAATGCATATGTTGTACTGCAATGCTTAGTTTTTACATCATATACACAATATTGAATGCCATCTCCTTAGTTGACACATCATATATGCGATTGCCCTCTACTCAGTTCCTTAGTATATAAATCATATATTTGAATTATGTCATGCCATGATGCTTACATAGACATCATGTATCTGAATTATGGCATGCCAACCCATTTTCTAAAGACATAATATAGTTATATCATCTCATCATGTTTACATAGTCATCATATTTAAATTATGTCATTCTATCCGTGAATTATATCATGCCATCATGTTTCCATCGACGACATGTTTGTGATTTATGGCATGCCAACGACTTTAATAGACACATCCTATAGTTATATCATGTCATCCTGTTTACATAGTCATCATAATTTGAAGTATGTCATTCTATCCTGTTTAGTTAGCCATCATACATGTGAAATTGTGTCATGCTATCCTGTTTAATTAGCCATCATATATGTGAAATTATGTCCCGCTATTCTGTTTGCTTATACAACATGAATGTGAATTATTTCATGCCCTGTTTTCTTCCCTACTATCCATTGCACCTGTCTATCTTACAATGTCTATACATTCAATTACTTTTCTTGTTTATCAGCCATTTCAATTGGAGGGAGTGATAGAAGTATCTGTGGGAGTAAAAACATGATCTTCAGAAAAGATTGTGCTACCTGTTGATGCAGATAGAACCATGGTTGTACTTGCCCAAGAACCATCCCCACCACACATAACCCACACTCATGCAGATTGTACCCCTACCCAGTTGGACAGAGAACCAGCTACACCCCTTCTAACCCCATCCCCAGCAGATAGACACGCAGTTCCCGTTGACACAACACCGTCTCCACCACAGAGCACCCAAACACGAGCAGTTAGTAAGGCAACTCCAGTGCCCAAATCACGAGGACCACCAGTCCGAACTCGAAGTCAATGCTTAAAGCAGAAGAAGAATTGTTCTCAGGTCAGGTTCCGTAGCTATGGTTCATACTACTTTGCTCTTGCATCACTGTATTTACTGATACCAACTAATTTCAAATTTGAAGGATGCAATTGAAACTCCAATGGCGCAACAGGTATGTTTTAAACCTATTTCTTCAACGTGTTTGGCTGTTTGCTGTTGTAACTTGCTCTATGTTGATTTCAGTTTCAATTGAATAAACAGTTATGTTCTCATGCCATGCACATTACAAGTGTTGTTATTGCTGTGTAGTTTCCCACACTTATATTCTGTCTATGCTGCTTTGTCTTAAATAGATATGATTCGAACTGTATCTATCTTGATTTGGCAACATAAACTAGAATGATATAGACCATACAGTGACCATATTACATAGATATATGTTTGTTTCATGTTGTTATCCTGTCCACCTTACTACTGAACTGGTTTACCAAAATGAGTTTCATATACTACATTGTAAACCTGAGATGTGTTTGTTTGTTTCTCTTTTAGAATGCGGATAAAATATTGGAGAATAGTACCCTGTTATGCAATGGTAAAGGAAGTAATGCAAATAAGGTTCAAGATAGTGAGACATCCCTGTTGGTCTCCAAGAAAGATGATAAAAACTATATTGAAGACACTGAGACAACCCCAAAGTCCTGTCTTGATGTAGTGTTCGAGTTACTGGCTAACACTGCTGGCACCAGCTCTTTGAACTCATTGCCTGAATCAGTTCGGCACTACTAGGAAAAGGCCTACTAATGGCGCACCTAATTTGGCCATTAATGGCGCATTAGTGGTGCGCCATTAGTGCCACGCCATTAGTATATTTTACTAATGGCGCACCACAGGTGCGCCATTAGTATCTGGTATACTAATGGCGCACCTCAGATGCGCCATTAATATATACAACAGTGCGCCATTAGTATGCCTCCCAGGGGGCCATGTATACCCAGGTGCTTTGGCATACTAATGGCGCACAACAACAAGATGTGCCATTAGTAACTTCGGCATACTAATGGCGCACTGTTTAATGATGCGCCATTAGTATCCTTTGGCATACTAATGGCGCACTGTGATGTGATGCGCCATTAGTATGAATATTAGGTTTTTTTATTTTTTTATTTTCTGTTTTTTGCACGGGTTACAAAATGTATAATTGGACAAAATATAGACAGCACACATCAACAACAGATTCATCGAATACAATAGAAGATTAGTCTCTAAATACAATTCATCATATTAGTCTCTGAATACAATTCATCATATTAGTCTCCGAATTGAAAAGACCGAACAAAGATAGAACATTATATTACAAGTCTCGAGACCGCGAGTAGCGAGTTTGTCTTCACATTCCATGTCGGTATCGATCATCTAAACTACCATCACATAGAAGAGAGCTGCGGTCATCACGATGAGCATCATCACGATGAAACTCGTCTTCATCCGGTTCCTCCAGCGCTCCCTCCCCTCTCCCGCTAGATAGCGGGCGCATCTAGATTCGGCCTCGGCCCTAGTGGTGTACCCTTTGTAACTGTTACTGTTGAATCGGTGAACCTGTCTCCGACACTCCTCCCAGTCGTCGTAGACTCCGGGAACCTTACCCTTGTACACGACATACGACGGCATCGCTATGCAGTAGCCAAACGAAACGTTAGTACCAATTCACAGACAATACATAAGCAATATATAAGTATGCAACAGAACGATCAGAAGAGAAAAGCAAGACATTAATAGCATCGATTACATCTAAGTTGAACGACTCTCGAAACCAAAGAGAGATACTACAAGTTCATTAAAGTTTAATTACAACATGAGCCAATCGATGTTTCAGAACTAGACACAACATCACTGCTTTCGACTCGACTCAAGGGACCGGAGCGTGGATGAAGCCACCGTTTATCGTGGGAGTCATGAAATAACGGTCGTTGTCAGCTTGCATTTGTCGCATTGTGTCGATGTCACTGTTGGACGGTTGATTTCTGAGGTAGAACTGCCCCGAGGTACGAAGGATATCTTGATAGATGATTACCGCAAACTCCGACTGGATGCGAAAGAATTCTTGTTTGATGTCCGCGTCCTGGATTGCCGACACGCTCGCGGCCCAATCTTTGAGTTTACTCGGTAGCAGAAGTTGATGATGGTCCTGTACGATCGCCCGCATGTGATGGATGGCGTAGTAGGCACCCTTCTGACCGCCAGGCGGCTGCTTGACGCAGCAGAACGTCGTATTTGTGGGAGAACACGTGCTTGCCGTACTTACGAATAGGCCTGGTGAAGGTGCCTCCAGATTTGACGTAGCCGGGGAGAACATCATCAAGAACCTTCTCGACATTTGTGTAGTCTACGTTCGACTGACGATCCGGGTCGAAATACGTGGCCATGGAATATTTGGGGCTTAGGAGGATGAGCATGCAATGTGTGTCACTGCAGAAAACACAGAATGTTAAAAGAAAAACGATCGAAATCTAAGAATTCATATGTTACGGGGCGGTTGAGGGGAGGACTTACTCGGGAAAGTAAGGCACGAGGAAGTTATAGTTATCTTGGTTTGCCAGAATGACGCCTTCGAGGTAAGAAGTCGCGACTTGCCGGTCCCCAGCGTTGCCCAAGATCTTGGCACGCATGTAGAAGGGGTCGACTATCACGATGTCCGGGGTCTTGTCGCGAATGATCCGCATCTCCATACTCAGCGAAAATAGCCGAACGAAGGTGTAGTGCAGCGGATGAAGGTTCAACATAGCGTGGATGTCATCAAACCGCAGGACGATCGTACCCCCGATGGAGTTATCCACAAAGCCCTTGCCCTCTGGCACCTTGGCCGCGAAAACCGTGTATGCCACATCCTTCTCTCCGAGATGCCGCTTCTCCAAAGAAAGAACACTGTCATGCAGACTCCGCATAGCACCGGTTGCAGCATCGAGCATATTTCTCGGCAGCATCGGCCTACCCACCACATGCACCCTCCTCGAGATATCCTCAGGTGAAGGTGGCCCGTCCTGAGCATGGATCGTACTCGGTGCCGGCTGGCCCACACCCTTGTTAGTCTTTCTTTTGCGTGCCTTCTTCTTCTCCTGTAATGGGACCGAGTTCTGCTCACACACCGCCTTCTTGAGTGTGTTGGGGCTGATAACATTTCGCACCTCGCCTATCTGAGGCTCGGTGAAGTCAGCAGCTGCAGGCATCTCCTAAGAGCTGAACGGGAGACGACGCCTGTTGCAACTTGGCTTCTCCGCGGTACCAGCTAGATCGCGCACGTCTTTTGTTGGGTTGGGTTCTTGAGAAGGAGGCCCCATGAAGTCGCCACCGTACCCATGATCGGCAAAGTACTGATCGACGTTGGCAAATGTCTCGTCGTCGTCGTCGTTCTGATCCTGTGCCATATGCATGTTTGGATCCAGTGGCATAGGGATGTCCGGCACTGTTGCGGCAGTCTTGCCATGGGGCCGACTTGGCGCCGGCACGACTGGCGATGTTGTCTTTGGGGTGGTGTCCCCCACCCCCAAACGAATCTGGCTCTTTGGCCAAAGCAGGGGCCAGCTCAGGCAGGCGCTGAGGGTCATCACGTCATGATCGTCGGCCCCGATGGGTCGAATCGGAGGTAACAACTCGTCGCAGCCTGGCAGCACCCGAACCAGTTGAACCCTAAACAAGTTGGGTGGCATCTGGGTACCGTGGAACAAGGGGTTGCCCGGTTGAACGATTTTTCCCTTGGCGACATCGACCAACTCGTTGTTCACGAAGTGCAGGAGAGTGCACAGAACGTCGGCGGCGCCCTGCGAAAACATGTAGGGCGTCAGGGATGCCCAGTCAAAGGCAAGGAGATGAAGTCCTCGGCTGAGAGAGGCTTAATTGGTTACCGTGATGATGGCGTTGAGCTCGGCTAATGTCGAGGCACCGCCAATGGCGGGCGTGCAGTTGATGGAGGGGCCGCTTGCTGCAGAGGTGCCGGCCGGCGTACACCCGGGTGCATTAAGCTCTCGTGCCGGCGTCGGAGACACCAATGGCCCCGCCATCGAGTTCTACGAGTTGCTGGCTGTGAACCTAGGAATCGGGGGCGGCCCCTGTTGGCCGCCCGCAATCCACGCACTAATCCCCTGGATCAAGGTAGGCACAATGGCGGTGATCGTCACTCCGAGTTGTTGTTGCACTTGCTCTTGGACAATCTCCGGAATCCGCGCCACCTGTGCCCTGAGTTCTTGAACCTCGCGTGCCTGGCTTTCCAAAGCTGGTCTTTTTCTCCTTTCGCCCACCAGTGTTATAGTATGACGACCATTTTGTCGACAAGCCTTTGCCGGCCACACGACCAGCTGACGTCGGCTTACTGAGCTTATCCTTGTTCTGCATTACATTCAATGCCCTATTTAGAGTGGTGTCCCAAGGGTTGCTCTTAGTCGACCCCGCGCTACTGCTTCCAGTCGCCTGCGGAAGAATGTGAACCATTTAGAAATTTGGCTTCATTAATTAGAATGCAACCATATGGAGCTAATTACGCGGGGGTGTATTCCTTACCAGAACAAGCTCAAGTGCCCTGGTCTTCGGATCCGTGGTAAGCTCCTTTGTTTTCAGGTCCTTCTTGTACCGGGCCCTGACAAAGTTCCTGGTCTGCTTGTCACCGTATTTATCGAAGAGGGGCGGCAGGCCTTGCTCGGCACGGTCCGCCTCCTCCTTGTCCCATATAGGCTCCGCCACTCTGTAACCGCCGGGACCGAGTGTGTGTTCCCCTAAGTTCAGCTCCCGCATTTCTTTCCCCCACTTACTTGATTCGGAGTTTGCGGTGCTCGAGCAATTGATCTTGAAGTCGTTGTAGTCATCTTCGGTGATCGAAGGATTTTTCTCCTTGATCTTCTCATAACTCTCACCTTTCTCGATCATTCTCTTCACATTGCTTTTCCAAGTAGACAGGGCCTTGCTCATCTTTGTGAGGGCAGCATTGTTCACTTTATTCCCTTTGAGGCTTGTGTTTTCAAATTCAGCGGGGAACTTGTATCGTTCGTGCAGCTTCGTGAAGAGGAGGTTGCGCAAATTCCCTCGGTCAGGATGCCTCAGGTTCTCGGTGTTGATCGAGACGGTGCTCTGGAGAATGCACCCGAGCTGAAGCGAGTACCCCTTGACTATTCGTTTGGGCGCCGTTGGATTCCTGTCGAAGTCCACTTCAGTAACTTCCTCCTTGAGGGTGCGGAGCACGGCCGGGCGCCGGTCCTTCCGTTGCCTCTTCGGTTGGCTGCCATCTGTGCGTGCGCCGCCATCATCAGTGGTGGCATCCTCGGCGGCACCATCAGTGGGGGCATCAGTGGGGTCATCCTCGGCGGTACCATCAGTGGTCTGAGGATCGGTGGGGAAGGCGGCGTCCTCATACAAGTGAGGTTGTTCCTCCATCTCCTGGGACAGCTTCCAGAATGCCTTGCCGCCCGAACCCCCGGCCTCATCGTTGTTGGCCATGTTTCTCTCTAAATAGGAACAAAGTTTGGTCAAAAAGTTGGTTATTGTCAAGGAACAAGATCATGGTCTCATCATTTAGGGTTTGTCGACACCGAGGCATCCTAAAAGCTAAGCTTTTATCATTGAGGGTTTTTCGACGCCGAGGCACCCTAAAAGCCTAAGCTTTCATCATTTTGGTTTTTATCGACACCGAGGCACCCTAAAAGCCAAGGTTGTATAATTAATGGTTTGTCGACACCCATGCATTAGTCACAAGTTCCCCATATGTCCTATTTTTAGCAAAGTCATGCTAAAATTCACGGAAAATTTTAGCATGACCTTTGCTGAAAATAGGACATATGGAGTACCCGAATTTGCTGGAACAGAAGTTAATCGACATTCCAGCAAACTCAAGGGCCTCTCGGGTGGACAAGGCAAAAAAGGCCTCCATCACAACATGGAAAATACATTGGCATGTGAAGAGGTGAAACAATATATGCATCTCCAAGCAGTATCATTCAACATTTTGGACAAACCACTACAAGCAATACTAGATCAGATACAATATCATTCAGTCTGATGCTTTGTTCTACACTTTGATGCAAATTAGTATATATAAGAAGCTATTTACTTGCAGTACCATATATAAAACACATTCAGTCTGATGCTATTTACTAGTAGTAGTTGCAGTTTTTTTTCTTCTTCATTAACTGTACTAGCAGTTTTTTTTCTTCTTCATTAACTGTATTAGCTATTTACTAGCAGTACTAGCACTTGGATCATATGCTAATGCTACATTGATACATCATCATGCTGGGTAATATTAAACCCAAGCAACTTTATAATCAACCCAAGATACATCAACTACTGCACTGTCCTGCCTAATAAAAACAGTCATGCCAGCATATAGTATATAAATGTGAATTTGTGTTTACAAGAAGAGTGCCCATTGCAATGTAAACCTGAGAACACAACTCACCTCAAGTGCAGGATATAGCAGACACCTACTTCTTCAGTCAAGTGCAGTAAAAGACCGTTTGCAGAACCTGTTTAGTCAGAGTTGAACATTAGAATCCATACTATGCTCTACTATGCTTGTAATGGATGCAGTTGAAACAGGTTGGGTTGCTGGACTTTGCTGTGCTTGGAGAAGGTGCATTGCATACCGAGAGCTAAACATACGAGCACATCTCGGATTTGTTCTCAGAACATGGAAATGGAAAATGCAGGTTGACATTTCATCTAGTAGTGAGCAAGCAGAAGAATAAAGGCATTGGGAAAACTAGGTGCACTGTATTTTGGGTAACATGGCCACATGTTCTCGGTTTGGCCACAATTCAAGCATTGTATTCTTGGGTCAATCTGGGTCACATGGTTTGCAATTCAACCAATTTTGGGTCAATGTGGGTAACATGGTTTGCAACTGAACCAATTTTTTGTGCATATTTTCATGTACATATTTTCATGCAGTAAAATAGTATCTACGCCAACATCTGTACATTGTGCATAATAGATTCAAGACCATAATACATTCTGGCCAAAGAAGATCAGCAGGAGGCAGGTGAACAATCTAAATCTCAGAATTTTGTAGAATAAAAAAACAAGATCAAAGATTACAGATCATGTACAAAACCTGAATACAGCTCATGTGGACAAATACGATTCATTTAATTTATTATTGTTGGAACCAGAATTTTGTTCGCAGTGTTATTCGACGCAAGTAAAATGGCCTAAATCAAACCAATATCACCATCTTCTATGTTAAGGCCAAAAGGAGATGAATCAAATGATTTGGAGTTTTAAGTTCCATAATGATTTATTCCCCCAATAACAGATCTTAATCTACTTGTCAACAAGATTACAATAGTTGCAGACAATCCCCAACACCTATCAGTTTTAGACCACAAGAGTGTCAGATAACTGTTTTTTAAGACTACAAGAGTTTCAGCTAACTGTTTTTTCAGACTACAACAGTTTCAGTTAACTGTTTCTTGGACTAAAACAGTTTCAGTAAACTGTATCAAGCACAAGAAGATTAGCACAAAAATATACCCCAATAGATCATCTACACCAAAATCTGAACACCACCAGTTACAGTTCATGACAAATTCCTGTGCAAAATCATAGTGTACCTGCCCTGTACCCTGACGAAACCCGTGAAGAACCTCTCTCACCGGAGTAGTCCCTGGGCACGTCGTCGATGAAGAAGAGGAGGGTGGGGTAGCCCTGCACGCCGTGCGCCTGCGCCAGGTCGTGCTCCTCGGTGGCGTCGGGGCGGCGTCGAGGCGGCGTCGAGGAGGCGGGGCAGCGGCGTCGAGGCGTCGAGGCGTCGAGGCGGCG